>NC_088655.1:24082575-24137575 GCF_964019385.1 Sycon ciliatum | reverse complement strand
CGGTGATCAAATTGTTGTCTCCTCGCCGTTTGTTCAAAAATAAAATAAGACGAACACTAGCAACAACCCTGAGGAAGCAATGAATACAACTATGTGTGCACTCATATCACAATCAGAGCAACGAAAAAAATTATTCCGGGGCGTTTTCTCCCTACAATTATGAAACGTGTTCTGGAATGTTTTTTCTTGGTTGGTGTTGTATTTGTATTTTATGGATTCTCCACAGGCCATAGCCTAAGGGGTCGTTGCGAAAGTTTTTTTTTTGTCGTGCCTGAAACGAACATCGTTCATTTCTTACTCGAGGACCCCCTCCCCTCCCTCTGAAACGAACACAGCCTGCTATGCTAGACACCAAAATCGCATGAACATACATGTACAGCGTACAGTGTACAGTCTCGGTCGATTTACGATTATGCCTCGCAACCCTCCCATTCCCCCCCCCCCCCCAAACGAATGATGTTCGTTTCAGGTAGGACGAAAAAACTTTTGCGACAGCCCCTAAATCGAGGGAGTCTCCATCAACAGCTTATGAAGAAGAAGAAGCTGATGAGAAAAAATTAAAAATTAAAAAGATAGAATGACGCGGGATGGTAGCAATTTGACACGGTGCTCTATGACATCGCTACTCTACGTGGAATGAATTCAGAGGTATGGACAGTATCTGGGGCACGGGTATATTTGCTCCAAACTGACGTATGTTTGGAAACTATGGACAGTGAGCTCCCCGGGTACTTAGTCCACTTTTCCTGTTCCAGGTGAATGTATACCTTAACCAAGCAAGGAGTGAAGATACGGCAAGCTCATTCGAATTATCAGTAACCAGTAATGCAAGCACCTCAGTCATCGTCCAAAGATGCTCCATTTCCATCAGCAAACTCCTAGCAAATTGCGTGTCGCGCCCTACGCAGGAGCTCGCGTTTTCCCTGCCGACTTGAATTGTCACTCTTGACAGCCATCACGACTGCCACGATGGACGGCAGGAAAAGCGCAAGCTCCCATGTAGGTACCAACACACAATTCCCCAAGTATCGCCGAAGTCCCAACAACCTTCTTCAAACTGGTAGTAGAAAGCCTAGTTCACATTCGACGGGGCGCGACGGGACGCGACGTAAGGATCGACGGGAAGCGATGGGACAGTCTGACGGTGTCCAATGTGAACCCCAGGAACGGGAACGCAACCGTACTGCCGTACGGATCGGGAAGCGACGGGAAGAGTCGGATCGATACAACTTTTCATACCGTAGACGGGGACGCAAGCGTACAAAACAGCTGCATTTTGAGTGTGAACAGGAGACGGCGTCGTGCGCCGATTACTCTCGATTCGTACTTGGAAATTTTTAGCATTTCGAACACTGCGCTTCCCATGATAACTCCCAGAATGGCTAACACGACTTGAGTTGTATTTCAGCAAGATAAGGTCTGATGTCACTTATGGTATTTAGGAATAGTTCAGGAGCGTGACAGGCGAACTGTTTTATCATTTCCCGGAGCTATTATTTGAATGGCACACCTTTCGAAGCTAATTTTTTGGTGTTCATGAAAACTGGTATTGTGAACTAACTGGATTCCGCTTCATTCAAGGAGAAAGAATTGAAAAGAAGTCCCGAAAAACAAGAAATTAGGTCCAAAAGTCACCCTGTCACGGACCGTGCCTTATGACTGGCGCCGTTCGCTGTTGAACGACGCAACGACTGCAGTATGTCGTGTCGTACGAATCGTACAAGATTTTACAGCTCACCCCATGGCCCAGCCTTCCGGACAGACCCTTACGTCCCGTACCGTCAGCGTTCCGTCGAATGTGAACTAGGCTTTCCTAATGTACTGCTCCGTGGGTTTGCACCGACGCCCACACTCAGTAACGCACAGCATGCATTTAGATTTCCGAGCCTGATTGAGGACATACCTTGCAGTGCAACGGGGAACGGAACTAGGACGAAGTGGCAGGAGAGAGGTTGATGTCGCGACCACGCTCAGCAAACTACTCGAAAACAGGTGCTGGCAAAAGAACGCGCCAACGAAAGTGTTGTCTACACAATTCTGCACACTCTTGACAAAGAGAAAGATGCTGGCGTTCTATTGAGCAGATCGGAGACTGCAGATTGACAAATTATACTCTGTCACACTGGTATGCCGTTGCTTCCTTGCTTCCCGAGCACATATACATGAACTTCCTCCCAGAAGGAGGTCCCTTTTGAGCCACCAGGCAATCCTTAAAAAAGTCCATGTACTGAGTTTCACAACACGCCAAGTTTAATTCAGTATTCATTTCGCGCATGGGAAACACATCTTGCAATGCCAATGAATGGTCGCACGATCGTTCGAGGGGCCAAACGAGTTGAGCGTGATCGTGACCCTGCCACTTTGTACTTCCCAAAGCGTCTTGGACACTTCTAAACTAGAATGACGTGCATGTACCGGGTACTAGCAGTTCTAGAATATTCATCCGTGATTCCAAATATGGATGCACCCGTGTATTGATGGAGCCAAGCATGGATCGCTATACTTGCAGGGTCCATATTTTGAGCTATGCGCGCTCGTCTTGGCCGCGCCATTGGATGCAGCACAGCTGCACAGGGGGTTGCACCCACACTTTTGGGTACAACTCCCTGATGCAGCACAATTGCCTTCTTTTTGCGCCCAAATTTGCTCAGCCTACATCGCGATATTTTGCCGCACAATTTTGCCACAAAATTTTCGATATTCTGCTTGGCATTTCCTTTCTCCGTCGGTATTTTGCTTTGATTTTGCTCGAGATAAAATGAGTTTAAAGAAAAACTCAACGATTATTGTCGCTGATGACTACGAAGTGATTTGGCTTTTTTATAACATTTGCCATTTTTTAACAAAATGTGTAAAATTTGCTTTTTTTCTGGCTGTTTCTCTGCTCCGGATGGCTGTATCGAAACATGGGTGGTGACAAATGAGAGCCAGTTTATCGTAGATCAACATTGACCAGAACATTTGGTGCATATAATTTTATTCTCCCTGCCACGTCGGTATAACTAGTGGTGGGTGCTTTGCCATTTTGTGTAAAATGTGTAAAATAAGCCCTTGAATGGACGAGGAGGGCTGTGAATTGCTTCCGCAGGGCCTTTGGACGACGTCAGGCCGTCTTGCCATCACTAAAGACAACAGTGAAGAACAGTAGGTCACGGAATACACTCTGTGAGAACGAAAACATGGCTGCGATGCTATGCTACCTATCCAATTCTACCGTATGACACAGCCACTAGTTACAAATACAAAAACACGGCTTTGCGGCAGCATACAATGCAGTTGACAGATTAATTTTCTTCCACTAGCATTCCTCAAAGTGATATCTATCAACTTCAGAACATTGATGACCGAATATCCCAGTTAGTGATGCCATTTTACAAATTTGTTAAAAAATGACACAACAATTATTTGAACCCTGAGAATACTATGAAAGTATGACATGATTCAAGACACTTTCCAAAGTGGGATCATTCCCATTTTTTGAGACAACGGGCATGAAGGATAGCACTTCCACTTGCAACAATTCATTTGGACGTAGCTTGCCTAGAAGTGGCTGAAAAAACGTGATTTTACAACCATGTTAAAAAAAGCCAAATCACCTCGTACAGCATTTTGGATTGAGCTTCTGCTACTGTCACCTAGTACAGTCAGACCTCGCTTATCCGGTCCTCGTTTATCCGGATCCCTCGCCATTCGGAAGAAAATAGTTGGTTACAAATGTACAGCATATGCCATGCTTACATACAGTATGTGTGTTCAATTATCCGGTTCCCTCGCCTATCCGGATATTTTTGTGGAAAACGGATGTGTGCGGTTATGCGAGGTCTGACTGTACCTTTCTACTGTAGTGCATATTCACGAACATTCTACAGTCCATGCACACGTGACATTACGCAATGATTGCATAGGCAAATTCTAGTTACTTCCCTTTTGATTACGTAGTGATTACATCACTTACACATTACCCATTTGCCACATCGAGCGTATGACGTTTTTCCATGTTCTTTCTCTCTTGCATGTCATGATGCAATACTGATTGCACCTACATGATACAATACTGATTGCACCTACATGATGCAATACTGCTTTGTACTTACATCAGCAATTGCAATTCTCATGACCACATCCGTTTCCTTCTTGCACTTTCTACCGCAACGCACAATTGCTAACGCTTCTCTCTCTACCCTATATAAGCTGCATTCGCTTGCATATTATTCAGATCAATCGTAATCTTTTCCATTCCGACTCAACTTGAATTAGTACTTTCTTAGTTGTAATAAAACGTTGTGTTCCACGACCCGTTGCACGGCTGAGTTGAATCTAGCGAAGCACTAAATTGGTGACCCCGACGTGATCGATTTCCGACCTGATTCAACGTTCTGTGCAATTTTTAGAAATGTCCGACAACGAGCAACCCGCTCCCGCTCTCGAGGCTAATGCCGCTCCAGACCAAGCTGCAAACCCCGCTGGAAACGCTGGTCCACCAGACGCTCCGGCCCAAGACGGCCCTGCCGCAAGGACCATCGCGCCAGTCAACTTCAAACTGCCGCCGTTCTGGCCAGGTGACCCGCAGTTATGGTTTGCGCAGGCTGAAGCTCACTTCTCCAACCACCGGATTAACACCTCCCGAGCACGGTACAATGTGATCGTGTCATCGCTAGCTCCGGAGTTTGCAACAGAGATCCGTGACCTGTTGATCGCTCCACCGGAAGACGAACCCTACGCCAAGCTGAGGGCTGCACTCACAACACGGACGCAAAAGTCGGAGCAAATCCGTCTTCGAGAGCTGTTGTCAACCGCCGACGTCGGTGACAGCAAACCCAGCAAGGTCCTACGCAGAATGCAGCAGCTACTGGGAGGAAAATCGCTTGACCCTTCTATCTTGCGGGAACTCTTCGTGCAACGTCTACCCCCAGCTGTCCGTCAGATTCTAGCAGCTACACCTACGACTCTGTCTCTGGAGGAGTTAGCGGCCCTCGCTGACAAAGTGGCCGAGTCTACAGTCCCATCAGCGAACACTCAAGTACACGCAGTTTCGGAAAAGGCCACTTCAAAAACTGCTGCAGTCGGCTCAACTGCCTCAAGTGCTACCACTTGTTTCAGCCCCAGCTCTGACTCGACGACTCAGCTGTCGCTACTCCGTTCGGACTTGGACAAGCTGTGTCTGACTGTACAAGCGCTAACCAAGGTGCGCTCCCGTGGACATGACGATTGCCCCATCAAAACGGCGGGATTTCCAACACGGGATCGGCGCACTGGACGCAGCGCTTCCCGCTCTCCCAGCCGCGCCGTACGCATTGAGGACACTGATAGCGACGACGTCTGCTGGTTCCACGCCAAGTTTGGTGACAAAGCTCGACGTTGCCGATCTCCATGCCGTCTGTCGGGAAACGGGACCGCCAGCCGCTAATCGCGACCACTAGCCCGGCTGGCTCCACCTCCACTTCTGAAGGTCGCCTCCTGTATATGCGTGACCGTGTCAACGGAATCAATTTCCTGATCGACACCGGCGCCTCAGTAAGTGTACTTCCTCCGTCCTTTGCTACCTCTGTAAAACGTTGTCATAGCCCTAGTCTTCGTGCCACCAATCACAGTACTATAGAAACGCATGGTCAACAATTCCTTGAGCTTGACATTGGTCTCCGTCGGTCGTTCAAATGGGTGTTCGTTGTCGCCGATGTCAATTACCCTATCCTCGGAGCCGATTTCCTGTGCCACTACAAGCTGACTGTCGATCTTGCAACGGGACAACTGCAGGACTCCTCGACCAATCTACGCATCAACGGAGTGGCCGCCGATGTCACGGATTCTGCAGCCAACCTCCTCGCAACCGATCAACCGAACCGATATTCGTCTCTCCTGGCCGAGTTTCCAGACCTTGTTCGACCTGCGACGCTGCCTACAGCATGATGGTTGATGCATCCAATGTTGCCGTCGGCGCTGTTCTACAACAACACATCAACGGTGAGTCCCTGCCTGTCTCGTTCTTCTCACGCAAGCTAAAGCCGGCCGAGACCCGCTATAGTACGTTCTGCCGAGAATTACTAGCCATATACCTCGCCATCAAACACTTCCGTCATTTCCTGGAAGGCCGTCCGTTCCACGTCTGCACCGACCATAAGCCACTGATCCACGCTATCCGAAGCCACTCGCAACAACACAGTCCTCGCCAGCAACGACACCTCAGCTACATTGCCGAGTTTACCACTGATCTTCGATACGTCCCTGGTAAGGAAAACGCTGCAGCTGACGCACTCTCGCGTTGTGACCTACCCGATGACGCCATCGCAACCATTGCCAGCCTGGACTTCGGCAGCCTCGCCCTCGCTCAACGGGCCGACAAGGAACTCTCCAAGCTCCGTCACACTGTCCCTCCGTCAACATCACTCGTCTTCAAAGACATCCAGTTTCCCATGGTTAACACACCGATGACGTGTGATATCTCCACTGGCTCCGCTCGTCCATTCGTCCCAAGCCAGTTCAGACGAGGTATTTTCGACTCACTCCACAACCTCTCTCACCCCGGACACCGGACCACCCGGCAGCTCATCACCAGCCGCTACGTTTGGCCGTCAATGAACAAAGACATCGCTGCGTGGTGCCGCTCCTGTATCGCTTGCCAACAAACCAAAGTTCACCGACACACGACCACTCCACTCGCCAAGTTCCGAAAACCAGATGCCCGATTCTCGCACGTCCACATCGATATTGTGGGACCGCTTCCACCGTCTAACGAGTTCTCGTACCTCCTAACAATGGTCGACCGTTTCACTCGTTGGCCCGAGGCCATTCCCATACCCGACATCACCGCCGAGACCGTCGCTCGCCACTTCGTGAGTTCCTGGGTGTCCCGCTATGGTGTACCGACTCTTCTAACTACCGACCGTGGTTCCCAGTTCGAATCGTCCCTGTGGTCCTCGCTGATGTCTCTCCTGGGTACGTCCCGCATCCGTACAACCGCCTACCATCCTGCCGCTAACGGGTTGGTTGAACGCTTTCACCGACAGCTGAAAGCCGCCATACGTTCTTCAGACAACCCCCGCCGCTGGACCGAACATCTACCGCTGATTCTACTGGGAATTCGTTCTTCCCTCAAGGCTGATCTAAACTGTTCGGTTGCTGAACTAGTCTACGGTTGTCAACTCCGTCTACCCAGCGATCTGTTCATCGAGACACATGAGCAGTTTCCAGATCCCACATCCTATGTTAGTCGGCTGAAGCAAGCCATGGCTGAACTCCGCCCTACACAGCCCCGCCACCCATCTGGCCGATCCGTATTTGTTCCTGCCGACCTCGCCACCGGCAGCCATGTGTTCCTTCGCCAGGACTCCGTTCGCACACCGCTACAACGTCCATATTCTGGCCCCCACAAGGTTCTCCGTCGTACGGACAAACACTTCACCATCGACCTCAACGGCCGCACAGACGCTGTCTCTATTGACCGTCTGAAGCCAGCCTACATCGATGGTGAAGAAGATGCATCGTCTCGTCCTGCCCCGACGCCGTCTCTCGCTCATGATGTCCTCCCACCACGACAGACCCGCTCCGGTCGTCAAGTGCGCTTTCCCTCATACTATTGAGCCACTCTCGTGTTACATTCCATTCAGATATTGTAGGTTACAGTACCTTGACTTGAACCATTGCGCATGTCATTTTCATATCGTGCATTTCCCCCGGAAATCCACTAGGTGGGGAGCTCTGTAGTGCATATTCACGAACATTCTACAGTCCATGCACACGTGACATTACGCAATGATTGCATAGGCAAATTCTAGTTACTTCCCTTTTGATTACGTAGTGATTACATCACTTACACATTACCCATTTGCCACATCGAGCGTATGACGTTTTTCCATGTTCTTTCTCTCTTGCATGTCATGATGCAATACTGATTGCACCTACATGATACAATACTGATTGCACCTACATGATGCAATACTGCTTTGTACTTACATCAGCAATTGCAATTCTCATGACCACATCCGTTTCCTTCTTGCACTTTCTACCGCAACACACAATTGCTAACGCTTCTCTCTCTACCCTATATAAGCTGCATTCGCTTGCATATTATTCAGATCAATCGTAATCTTTTCCATTCCGACTCAACTTGAATTAGTGCTTTCTTAGTTGTAATAAAACGTTGTGTTCCACGACCCGTTGCACGGCTGAGTTGAATCTAGCGAAGCACTAAACTACAAAAATGTAGCCACGAGTCTGTTTTGTCCAACTTTTGTACTCGCTTTCAACCTTGTTTACTGAGTGTGTTGGGAAAGTCCCTAAACAGCCATGGTTTTTCCGAAAAGCCCACCAAAACTTGCGCATCCGATATTTTGCTTAAAAAAATGAAAGAATTGCCAGCAAATTTGGGCTATGACTACGAGGTGATTTGTAAAGAATTTACATGGCATATTATTTTACAAATCGAGTAAAATAGCATTGTTGAGGGCGATTGCATTCTTCCCATGAATTGTTTTTGTTAGTTCGACAGACAAATGAGTTGCCATTGTATCGTAGTTTGTAAGCATCAGCAGCGTTTTGCGGAATTGTTTTCTTCCACGGCCTTGTGAGTTATCAATCATGGATCGAAATTCGTGAATTTGTGGTCAATGAGGTAAAATACCCCTCAATGGATACTTGAAGGACGTCCAAGAGCCAGCGAGCATATTCTACGGCAAGTGGAAACCCTAGGCTGGTCCCCGAGGCCGGTATTGAGTCTGCCACACCGTCAAAAGTAGCAGGGCTGAAGAAGAGATTAGCCAAAAAGGTGAAGGTCAGAAACTGCAATTTTGACTGTAGGTGTATTTCACTCACTCGTCATGAACTTGAGGTGATTCAAATCCAAGTTCGAAGCTGCTGATGCTTATGGCGTACAGCCAGGTAAATAATTAGCGGTTCAGTAGATCTACGTATGAAACTCAGCTTGCTACCTTAGAAGTGCTGGTAGAGATTCACGACGGCAAATTGCAAATGCAGAAATGATGTTGCATGAATGTATGTTGGGAGTTGACGGCGAAGCACCCATTGAGGGTGGTCTGCAGTCTTCTTCCAACACAGAAGTATATGAATCAGGTGAAGGAGTCACTGCACTTGTCTTGGCGAGTATGGAAGCTCCGACATTGTCAGTAGGTGCACCCTGTTGTGGGACGGCTGGAACGCATCATGGCTGGCATGTTTGATTAGTGTAGTTGTTTCACACATGATGATGAACAGCAAGTTGAAAGAAATGGAACAGCAGGATAAGGTCTGCGTGCTCATGCTCTACAATGCCGGTAGGCATATATAGTAACAATATTAGTGTCGCAACAAGGAGGAACAAAAATGTGATATCGAAAGCGGTTGAGAATGAAACAAAGCATAATCAAACATAATCGTAGTAGTCTTGTAGCACAATCAGCAGAATTCTGTAAAACAAAATGGAAATGCTACTATTACAAGTATTATTATTGATTATTAACTTTTTTGCGGATTTCGGGAAGGCCTTTTCATCAGCCTACTCACCCCCACCGTTTGGCCCTGCATCTGCCGCTAGGGTTTATCGGTGTTAGCGGCCGTCGTGAGTTCCCTTCGGGAACGGATACGATAATTTACTTTTTTCTTTTTTTACTCAGGCTCAAGCTCCACCACAGTAACCATCTCATACATGTTGGTACAAAACCATAGCTTAAAAAAACTGAAAAACAAGTGTTTGTAATTTTGTAATTTTTATTGTTTAAGGATTCCTCAAAGGCTTTCGCCTATTGAGGGGGTTTCCAAACTTTCCATAATACCAAATCTGTAAAAGAAGTAATGAGCAATAGGTGAGCAAAGAAAGAGAAAAAGACATAGTCTAGGGCAGAGCTCTGCGCTTGAGCATATGATTGTCAGCTTGCAGAACTGGGACATGTAAATGATGAAAATGTGCCAGAGATAAGCAGAATAAGATGTGACGCTACATATTCACCGGAATTCCACTGCAGTGTTCCGTGAGTTGCTGTCGTATCTTCCTGAACACAGCTGTAGTGTCATGTGACTAGATGCATGTAGCCCATGCATACTTGCATTCCGATATTATCATTCCCATCATCATGATCCACTTACATGATCTAGCATTCCATTCCTCCTTCCCACTTTAGCCAGTATGTATATATCTAGTAGATTGCATGTGTTCTAGGTTCTTTGTCTTATCGGAGTACAACAGTTAGAACTAATGTCTTGGCTCTCTGGTTGGTCTGGTTAGACTAAAGTACGAAACACTACATGGTGGCAGCGGTCCAGAAGCCATGTCTTCTTCGGACCCCAGCTCGGTTCAACCCGCTTCCCGCGGATCTTCCCCCGCCGGTGGCGGAGGCAGCAATGGTGGTTCAGGTAGCTCCTCCGGTGGAGCGCCTTCTACGTCTTCTTCGGCGCCCGAGCCCGCCCAGGTTTCTCTTCCGGGGATGGTTCACCTCTCACAGGTGTCCCCTCCATCATCATTCAATTTCCAGGCTGCAGATCAGTGGGACCGCTGGCTGCGTCGTTTTAACCGCTATCGTCAGGCGTCTGGTCTTCACACCCAACCGGAGTCGGTCCAGGTGAACTCCCTCCTCTACACGATGGGCGAGCAAGCTGACGACCTACTGGACAGTTTCCATCTACCTGAGGATGACGTGAGTAAATTTACCACAGTCACTGAGCGTTTCACTGCCCACTTCGGCAAGAAGAGAAATTATGTGTACGAACGTGCATGTTTCCATCAGCGCACCCAACAGCCCACGGAGTCACTAGATGCATTCGTAAACGATCTCTACCGCTTGGCAGACAGGTGCAACTTCAAGGCCATGCACGATGAGATGCTCCGGGACCGGTTGATCGCAGGGTTAGCAGATGCACGTCTTTCTGAACGCCTGCAAATGGATTCGGATATGACGCTGGAGAAGGCGCTGGCTCACGCTCGCCAAAGCGCTGCCATCAAGGAGCAACAAACGACGGTACGTGCAGCAGCTGATCAGTCGTTGTTTGCTGTCCGCCAGGATCAGGGGCGGCTGCGTTCTAGTCGCGATCGTCCTCCGCTGCGTGATGCTCCCAGCTCCTCGCGCCACTCGACTCCATCATCTGATTCTTGTCCTTGGTGCGGATACGAGTCACATCCCCGCGCACGATGTCCTGCAAGTCGTGTAACCTGCAATGGGTGTGGCAAGACAGGCCACTTTCAACGAGTGTGCCGCTCTTCACCACCATCTGGTTCCTCCGGTTCTTCTGCACGACAGGGCACTCATCAGTCCCCGCGGGGCACAGGTGTCCATTCTCTCTCCAGCCACAGTGATTTCTCTAGCTCGGCAGTGAGTTCTGCTGACGCATTTCTGGGCACCCTCACCCATGGCACAGGCTGGAATCTCCCTATGCTTCTGCACGGCAAGGCCATAACTATGAAGGTCGACACGGGTGCAGATGTCACTGCTATACCAGCTACAGTGTTCACGTCCCTGGACTTGCCTATCTCGCTGGCCCCATCGAACCGTACTCTCCGGGGCCCAGACAACACAAGCCTCAATGTTTGTGGCCGGTTTACAGCTGACCTGCGCACAGCTCACTCATCTCAGTCTCACTCCGTGCCCACCCAGGTGTACGTGGTCCGCGACCTCAAGCTTCCACTGCTCGGACGTCCAGCCATTGAGGCACTCGGCATCCTGCCTGCTCCTGCTAACGTCCTGGAGACCACCTCTACCTCTGGTGACTCAGCTTCAGACTCTCGCTCTCCTGTTGCCGCTGAGTTTCCTGACCTGTTCTCGGGCCTAGGTACCTTCGGTCCTCTCCACACCATTCAACTTCGCGATGAGGCTCCTCCATACTCGCTCTCCACTCCTCGGCGAGTTGCTCTGCCCATGGAATCGAAGGTTATTGAAGCCCTCCGTCGCATGGAAGCCGCTGGCGTCATTCGCCCAGTGTCCGAACCGACCGATTGGTGTGCCGGCATGGTCGTTGTTCCAAAACCAAACGGCAGCGTGCGCATCTGCGGTGACTTCACACGGCTCAACAAAGCCGTCAAGCGCGAACGGCACATTCTCCCTACCACGGACCATCTCCTCGCTCGCCTCGGTGATGCCAAGGTGTTCTCCAAGCTGGACGCTAACAGCGGGTTTCACCAAATTCCGTTGGCGCCGGAGTCGCAGCTACTAACCACCTTCATCACGCCCATCGGCAGATTCTGCTACACGCGGCTCCCCTTTGGCATCTCCTCGGCACCCGAGTATTTTCAGAAACAGATGTCAGATCTGCTCAGCGACCTCCCTGGCAACATCTGCATGATGGACGACGTCCTCACATTCGGCTCCACCCTCGAGGAGGAGGTCGACAACCTTCGACCAGCTCTGGCCCGTCTTCAATCCGCCGGCGTCACGCTCAACAGCGAGAAGTGTCAATTTCATGCCACCTCGATCAAGTTCCTGGGCCACGTGATTGATGGCTGTGGCATCCGTCCAGATCCAGAAAAGATCCACGCGATCCAGGAGCTCTCTCCCTGCTCCGATGTCCATTCCGTCCGGCGTCTGCTCGGCATGGCCAACCACCTAGGCAAGTTCATTCCGGACTTGGCCTCCATCACGCAACCTCTCAGGTCTCTCCTCGTCAAAGGCACCCCGTGGCAGTGGGGTGCTGAGCAGTGTGCCGCGTTCGACCGCATCAAGACGTCACTGAGTAACGAGCCCGTCCTGGCCAAGTACTCTCCCAACTACCACACCACAGTATCTGCTGATGCATCTTCCTTTGGCCTGGGTGCAGTGCTTCTACAACGCCAGCCCGACGCGTCCGTCCGTCCTGTAGCTTATTTGTCTCGCTCTCTCACACCAGCGGAAACACGCTATTCGCAAATCGAGAAGGAGGCTCTGGCTGCAACGTGGGCCTGCGACCGGCTCTCACACTACCTCCTCGGCATGCCATTCACCATTGAGACGGACCACAAGCCACTCATCCCTCTGCTAGGTACCCGTGCTCTTGACGACCTCCCTCCGCGGGTCCTCCGGTTTCGTCTACGGCTACTTCGATTCGATTACAGTATTATCCACACTCCTGGCAAACAACTCGCAATTGCCGACGCTCTGTCTCGAGCTCCTCTGCGCAGCACAGATGCCGACGCCACTGCCACACTGGAGGCTGAGACCGCTGCTATGGTGTCGTACGTCACTGAGGCTCTGCCTGCCACTGCGCAACGCCTGGAAGAGGTTTCAGCATGGCAAAGCGACGACGATAGCTGTGCTCACATCATCGAGTACCTGCAGCACGGCTGGCCTGCTCCTAGCGATGCTCCTCCCGTAGTGCAGTTTCTTATAGAGCACAGCGCACATTTCAGCCTCACGGACGACGGCTTGATTCTGTATGATCAGCGTCTCTACATACCTCCCGCTCACCAGCAAGAAATCCTGGCTCGCCTTCACCAGGGTCATCAAGGCATCACCAAGTGCCGACGCCTGGCCCGCACTTCCGTATGGTGGCCATCGCTCTCGTCGGACATAGCTACTCTTGTCCAAACATGTGAAGAATGCAGTCGACACCGCTCTCAGCCACCCGAGCCTCTTCTCTCAACTCCACTCCCAGAGTTTCCTTGGCAACATCTGGCCGCAGACTTCTTCACCATCGACGGTCGCAACCACCTCCTCGTCATCGACTACTACTCTCGGCGTCAAAGGCACCCCGTGGCAGTGGGGTGCTGAGCAGTGTGCCGCGTTCGACCGCATCAAGACGTCACTGAGTAACGAGCCCGTCCTGGCCAAGTACTCTCCCAACTACCACACCACAGTATCTGCTGATGCATCTTCCTTTGGCCTGGGTGCAGTGCTTCTACAACGCCAGCCCGACGCGTCCGTCCGTCCTGTAGCTTATTTGTCTCGCTCTCTCACACCAGCGGAAACACGCTATTCGCAAATCGAGAAGGAGGCTCTGGCTGCAACGTGGGCCTGCGACCGGCTCTCACACTACCTCCTCGGCATGCCATTCACCATTGAGACGGACCACAAGCCACTCATCCCTCTGCTAGGTACCCGTGCTCTTGACGACCTCCCTCCGCGGGTCCTCCGGTTTCGTCTACGGCTACTTCGATTCGATTACAGTATTATCCACACTCCTGGCAAACAACTCGCAATTGCCGACGCTCTGTCTCGAGCTCCTCTGCGCAGCACAGATGCCGACGCCACTGCCACACTGGAGGCTGAGACCGCTGCTATGGTGTCGTACGTCACTGAGGCTCTGCCTGCCACTGCGCAACGCCTGGAAGAGGTTTCAGCATGGCAAAGCGACGACGATAGCTGTGCTCACATCATCGAGTACCTGCAGCACGGCTGGCCTGCTCCTAGCGATGCTCCTCCCGTAGTGCAGTTTCTTATAGAGCACAGCGCACATTTCAGCCTCACGGACGACGGCTTGATTCTGTATGATCAGCGTCTCTACATACCTCCCGCTCACCAGCAAGAAATCCTGGCTCGCCTTCACCAGGGTCATCAAGGCATCACCAAGTGCCGACGCCTGGCCCGCACTTCCGTATGGTGGCCATCGCTCTCGTCGGACATAGCTACTCTTGTCCAAACATGTGAAGAATGCAGTCGACACCGCTCTCAGCCACCCGAGCCTCTTCTCTCAACTCCACTCCCAGAGTTTCCTTGGCAACATCTGGCCGCAGACTTCTTCACCATCGACGGTCGCAACCACCTCCTCGTCATCGACTACTACTCTCGGTTCATCGAGGTCCTCGACATGCCCTCGCTCTCCACAGCTCGTACAGTCAGCCATTTCAAGTCACTGTTCGCTCGCCATGGCATCCCTGACTCTCTAACGACCGACAACGGACCGCAATTCACCAGTGCTGAATTTGCCCAGTTTGCATCCACCTATGGCTTCCGCCACGTCACCAGTAGCCCTCTCTATCCGCAAGCCAATGGCATGGCCGAGCGTGCTGTTCGCACGGTCAAAAGTCTGTTCCGTCAGGGCACTGATTGGCACCTCGCACTACTCGCGTACCGCAACACTCCCTTGGAGAATGGTAAGAGTCCAGCCCAGCTTCTGATGAACCGCCAGCTGCAGTCACTCTTACCTCTCTCTCCAACACAGCGACAGTCGCATCCAGTCGATCAGAGCGACCTGCGTGCCGCGGATCAGCGCTTAAAGGATCGCCAAAGCACCAACCATGCCAGTCGCCATGCAGCCCGGACACTGCCGTCTCTGTGTCCACAACAGCCTGTATATCTACCTGATCGTGAAGAGTCTGGCCACGTGATGAGCCAACCAGCCTTGCGCTCCTACATCGTAGCAACCCCATCGGGCCAGTTCAGACGCAACCGGCGGCATATTGTCCCAATGCCAACGCCGCAACAGTTGCCGCCTGCTGGTCACTCTGCCGCTACTACCGATCCTGATCCCCCAGCCAGTCAACCTTCTACTCCGCCGTGTCCTGCAGTTCCCAACTTGCCATCGACCCCTCCAGCTCAAGACCAGCCTGATAAGTATGTCACGGCTCGCGGCCGTGTCGTTCACGCTCCCGATCGCTTCTAACTTTGGTCTCTCCAAACAAAATACTCCACTCTTCTGTCTCTCCCTCTCTTGCTCGTTCTCTTTTCTAATGGCTTGCATGTGCCTGTGTGTCCTCTGTACACCCTTAGGTCTTTTCTTTGTAAGAGGAGAGGATATACATGTACAATGCACTATACTAGAATACTCCCTCGGACAGACTAGTGCTTTTAGAACTCTGTAATGGATCCCTTCTGCAACGGTCTTATTGTTTTCATTTTCAAATTCGTCCAGTTAGGTATCTTCTCCATCTTCTTAATCTACTGCCATATTTGCTCTTACGACCTCAAAGAAAGGGAGGTGTAGTGTCATGTGACTAGATGCATGTAGCCCATGCATACTTGCATTCCGATATTATCATTCCCATCATCATGATCCACTTACATGATCTAGCATTCCATTCCTCCTTCCCACTTTAGCCAGTATGTATATATCTAGTAGATTGCATGTGTTCTAGGTTCTTTGTCTTATCGGAGTACAACAGTTAGAACTAATGTCTTGGCTCTCTGGTTGGTCTGGTTAGACTAAAGTACGAAACACTACAACAGCCATCTTCTTTCCAACCTTGAGCTCGAGGTGGGCGATGTGGGCACCAAAAGTAAGGTGTTCATCTAAAAAAAGAGGGTCAGATGGCGTCAGAGTGCAATGGCGAGATTCGAATCCACGACTGTCGGATACTACTGACAAACAGAGACTTTTTTTTTGGTCTTTCTCTTGCTTTCTTTTTTTTTCTTTTTTTACAACAGTATGTAATTATAATACCATTGCATTTGAGACTGTAGAATTTTTTTCATTGCACACAACCACAGAAACAGACGTGAACTCATCCCTTTTGTGAAACAAGTTGTGAAACGAAGTACACTCTCAACTTAGCCGACCCATACATGAGCAATACAACAGCTGCATGATTAATTTTGATAAACCTACACCCACGCATTGTTCCCCTGCCACCGGAATCGGGGCTATTTGTGTGAAAGTTTGGACAGCTTGCACTCCAAATCTGCGCTATGTATTATATGCATGGACACGACCACATATATAGTAACAATATTAGTATCGCAACAAGGAGGAACAAAAATGTGATATCGAAAGCGGTTGAGAATGAAACAAAGCATAATCAAACATAATCGTAGTAGTCATGTAGCACAATCAGCAGAATTCTGTAAAACAAAATGGAAATGCTACTATTATTATTGATTATTAACTTTTTCTACTGAAAGAAAATGCGGATTTCGGGAAGGCCTTTTCATCAGCCTACTCACCCCCACCGTTTGGCCCTGCATCTGCCGCTAGGGTTTATCGGTGTTAGCGGCCGTCGTGAGTTCCCTTTGGGAACGTGAGTTCCCTTCGGGAACGGATACGATAATTTACTTTTTTCTTTTTTTACTCAGGCTCAAGCTCCACCACAGTAACCACCTCATACATGTTGGTACAAAACCATAGCTTAAAAAAACTGAAAAACAAGTGTTTGTAATTTTGTAATTTTTATATTGTTTAAGGATTCCCCAAAGGCTTTCGCCTATCGAGGGGGTTTCCAAACTTTCCATAATACCAAATCTGTAAAAGAAGTAATGAGCAATAGGTGAGCAAAGAAAGAGAAAAAGACATAGTCCAGGGCAGAGCTCTGCGCTTGAGCATGTGATTGTCAGCTTGCAGGACTGGGACATGTAAATGATGAAAATGTGTCAGAGATAAGCAGAATAAGATGTGACGCTACATATTCACCGGAATTCCACTGCAGTGTTCCGTGAGTTGCTGTCGTATCTTCCTGGACACAGCCATCTTCTTTCCAATCTTGAGCTCGAGGTGGGTGATGTGGGCACCAAAAGTAAGGTGTTCATCTAAAAACAAAAAAGAGGGTCAGATGGCGTCAGAGTGCAATGGCGAGATTCGAATCCACGACTGTCGGATACTACTGACAAACAGAACTTTTTTTTTGGTCTTTCTCTTGCTTTGTTTTTCTTTTCTTTTTTTACAACAGTATGTAATTATAATACCATTGCATTTGAGACTGTAGAATTTTTTTCATTGCACACAACCACAGAAACAGACGTGAACTCATCCCCTTTGTGAAACAAGTTGTGAAACGAAGTACACTCTCAATTTAGCCGACCCATACATGAGCAATACAACAGCTGCATGATTAATTTTGATAAACCTACACCCACGCATTGTTCCCCTGCCACCGGAATCGGGGCTATTTGTGTGGAAGTTTGGACAGCTTGCACTCCAAATCTGCGCTATGTATTATCTGCATGGACACGACCACATATATAGTAACAATATTAGTATCGCAACAAGGAGGAACAAAAAAGTGATATCGAAAGCGGTTGAGAATGAAACAAAGCATAATCAAACATAATCGTAGTAGTCATGTAGCTCAATCAGCAGAATTCTGTAAAACAAAATGGAAATGCTACTATTATTATTGATTATTAACTTTTTCTACTAAAAGAAAATGCGGATTTCGGGAAGGCCGTTTCATCAGCCTACTCACCCCCCACCGTTTGGCCCCTGCATCTGCCGCTAGGGTTTATCGGTGTTAGCGGCCGTCGTGAGTTCCCTTCGGGAACGGATACGATAATTTACTTTTTCCTTTTTTTACTCAGGCTCAAGCTCCACCACAGTAACCACCTCATACATGTTGGTACAAAACCATAGCTTAAAAAAACTGAAAAACAAGTGTTTGTAATTTTGTATTTTTTTTATTGTTTAAGGTTTCCCCAAAGGCTTTCGCCTATCGAGGGGGTTTCCAAACTTTCCATACTACCAAATCTGTAAAAGAAGTAATGAGCAATAGGTGAGCAAAGAAAGAGAAAAAGACATAGTCTAGGGCAGAGCTCTGCGCTTGAGCATATGATTGTCAGTTTGCAGAACTGGGATAATACATGTAAATGATGAAAATGTGCCAGAGATAAGCAGAATAAGATGTGACGCTACATATTCACCGGAATTCCACTGCAGTGTTCCGTGAGTTGCTGTCGTATCTTCCTGAACACAGCCATCTTCTTTCCAATCTTGAGCTCGAGGTGGGCGATGTGGGCACCAAAAGTAAGGTGTTCATCTAAAAAAAAAGAGGGTCAGATGGCGTCAGAGTGCAATGGCGAGATTCGAATCCACGACTGTCGGATACTACTGACAAACAGAAACTTCTTTTTTTTGGTCTTTCTCTTGCTTTGTTTTTTTTTCTTTTTTTACAACAGTATGTAATTATAATACCATTGCATTCGAGACTGTAGAATTTTTTTCATTGCACACAACCACAGAAACAGACGTGAACTCATCCCTTTTGTGAAACAAGTTGTGAAACGAAGTACACTCTCAACTTAGCCGACCCGTACATGAGCAATACAACAGGTGCATGATTAAAGTAAATAAGTAAATTATCGTATCCGTTCCCGAAGGGAACTCAAAAAGGTGCATGATTAATTTTGATAAACCTACACCCACGCATTGTTCCCCTACCACCGGAATCGGGGCTATTTGTGTGGAAGTTTGGACAGCTTGCACTCCAAATCTGTGCTATGCATTATATGCATGGACACGACCGCATAATATAAACAATATTAGTATCGCAACAAGGAGGAACAAAAATGTGATATCGAGCTTGGCCGCACCAAACATCGAGCTTGGCCGCACCAAACATGACACTTTACTTGAACAATTTTAACCCAATTATACTATCTTTCTGCACACAAATTAGGCTTATACAGACGCTGACAGATGGCCTCCAAAACCTTTAACTGTAGTCCATAACCATGACGACCACGGCACAATACAGTGAATGAAGAGTCGGAATACGAATTGCAACAATCAGGACTAGCCAACAGATGATTGTACACTGAAGACTTGCTACCACGAAACCTACGCACAACACTAACATTCTCACCGGCACTCTCACGATCACTACAATCATCGCTCTCCGACTCATTGCTCCCTTCACCGTCCGTCCCATCATCTGCTTCCTCTGCGCTCTCTCTGTTATCCCGCCTGACATGGTCCATGGAACATGGAACGGGACTCGGCCGTCACCCTGCTCTCACGTCCCTCCTTACGCCCTTGTCCGTTGATTGCGTAGTTTCTGTTGTAGTTGGCTGTTGATCGTCTTGGTCTTTCAATAATGGGCTTGGATGGTGGATTAGTTGTGGTTGCTGTAGATTGCATTGTTGGTGATGGTGTGGGAGCTGCTAATACGCAAGGTGATTCTTTTTGGGTTGGCAATTGTAGTGTCAATGCCCCTGCCGGTGTTGCTCGCGGTCGGTCACTGGCAAGCTCCACCGCCGCAAGAGCCGACGGCGGAGGATCAGGAGGAGGCAGTGGGACCGGGACCGCAAGCGGCACCACCCCAGCCAAAGCCGCCGGGGGCACTGACGAAGGAACCACCGACGGCAGGAGCAAAGGCGGCGACACAAACAGGCCCGATGGGCCACCACGCCCACCCTCCTCCACCACCGCCACCAGCGACGGCGGAGCAAGCACAGTTTGTGAGCCAGGATCCGCAAGTTGTGTAGGTAATGGCTACTATTATTATTGATTATTAACTTTTTCTAAGAAAGGGTTTGCTCCCCACACCGGAGCTCGCGCTATTCCGCCGACTTTACTTGACACTTGACTGACTCTCGACTGCCATCCAGAGCACACGAGAAGTCCATCGAACCTTCGACTCCGCAAACCTTTTCTACTAAAAGAAAATGCGGATTTCGGGAAGGCCTTTTCATCAGCCTACTCAGGCTCAAGCTCCACCACAATAACCACCTCATACATGTTAGTGTGTAGGTACAAAACCATAGCTTAAAAAACTGAAAAACAAGTGTTCCGTGAGTTGCTGTCGTATCTTCCTGAACACAGCCATCTTCTTTCCAATCTTGAGCTCGAGGTGGGCGATGTGGGCACCAAAAGTAAGGTGTTCATCTGAAAAAAAAAAGGGTCAGATGTTCGTAATGCTCCAATAACTACCTTGTAATGCTGATTATAATGCTTTAAACAGGGCTATAAATCCTATAATGCTCTTGGTTTGGAACAAAAAATGGAAGGAAGGCTGCACATTGTCAAACGTCCAGGAAAGGATGCATTTAGTCGATCTGCCTCTGAAGCTGCTACAATATCTCCCACGAGCTCCACCACTTCCTAGCACAATAAGACATGATCGTGTCTCCATTGGCTGATCTCCATTGCAACCTTGATGCAGGGCTGTGGCTCCGTAGTGGGTGTATCAAATCCTTTCCCTTGCTTATCCATGTTGTGGGAGGTGAAACCATTATTGCTGTTGATCATTTGGATGCTGGAAGCATATCATGGGAAGTGGTATTCCTGCCTGCAGACAAGCTGTCACTGCTTCCACTCTGTGAAAAATATCTTCATCTGAAACAGCTCACGTGAGGCCAGTTGCTGGGAGACGATTTCAGATCGAGATCCCTCCAGGCTCCCATTTGCGGAAATCCTGATAACACGTGGTCAGAAGTTATTTTTGACGCTCTACATCCTCTGCTTGCGCTGTCTTCTTCTCCTGAGGTTGCGTGGAGACAAATGGTTGGCCTCAATACCCTTCTTTTCTGATAGCACTTGACTGTAGGCCTTGCATTACAATCGTCCACGACGAACTGCACGTGCTTCACCAGGAAAGTCAGACAATCGCTGCTGAGCACTCAAATCGTCTTGGTACTGCATCCATGAGAAATTGTTGCACTTTTCGAGCCTGCTGAGTTGGACTCGGCAAAGGCAGTTATTTGGCACAAGCTCTTTCTTTGTATAGCCGATCCTTCATCCAGGTCTAAATTTATCACTGGATCATTGTTTACTTCAGTATCCCTGGAGATGCTATGGTCAGAGCCTACGCCATAACAGGAAACCTCCTCCTCGTCTGTTTTGATATTCCCTTCGGGTACAATGTACGTCTAGTGTCCTCCATGGCTCTCCGTGACTTCTAGAAAAGACCTCGTAAATCATCCAATGTAGAGAGCAACACACTCTTCCCCTACTATCGCCGAAGTCGCACCAACCTCTTCTTCACAATGTCATTGTAAATCATCATGGTGAAAAAGGAGGACTACCTGTTACGAGTTATGACTAACTGTCCGCCAACGTAACCAGATCTTATACGGCCAGCGATCTTATATGGTCAGCGGTGGTGGACAGTTAGTCATAACTCGTAACAGTTTGTCCTCCTTTTTTCACCATAATTTAATTGGCTCACCATCCAAGTTAAACTTCGTAAATCATCGTTACGGATTTTGTGTGCCTCAGTTGCAACGTTGGGCATGCTACTCGCTAAATCCGTCCTTTCCCTTATCGCTGTTGCTTGGAATAAACTTCCTGCTGATATACGTTCACTCGATAGTCTCACGCTATTTAATCGCCAGGTAAGGAAGCTTTATGAAGTTTACCGCTTCTCAGTTTCCGGCATACCTAGTTTCACGTGTTGAACAATAATCTAAATCCACTACTGCAGTTATTAAATTTTATGTTTTAGTGCCTTTCCAGTGTTCTATTAGCACCCCTGGTTCTCAATCTATTGTTCTTCCTCTCCTTTGACTTAGAAAATCTCAGATTTTGAGTTTCTTGCACTCCATACAATCATATATTTTCATTTTCATTATTTTGTTGGTTTGGTGAGACTCCCACGATAGGTATCCATTTACCTCTGGAGAATCCGTAAATATATAAACAAACATCACCTGTACATTTACCTGACTACATTTCTACATCAAGACTTCATGTATCATTACATGTATGCAAATGTAGTCAATTTCAAATTTGGACTTCACGGAGAATTTCAAAGTTTTTAGTTCTACAAACTTTGTAATTTTCCGTGAAGTCCAAATTTGAAATTACATGTAGTCAGGTAAATGTAGCATTAGTGCTAGCCTCAAGGTGTTGCACATGTCAAAATCACAACGTCAAGTGCCGGTACAATACATGGCGTTGCACCTCATGGCTTTAGCCGATTGTTGCCAAAAAACCTGACATTTCCCGACATTATCCACAATGAAACTCGTTATGCCGCTCAAGCCTCACATAATTCTCGCCTTGTTCCTTTCTGATGCTCCATAATGCTCTGAATCAGAGCTCTGATGCTCGGATAGTCTCATACTGTGACATGTTCCTTTTCTGCTCAGTATTCTCGCTCGCTTAGTACTCCACTTCTATGATAATATTGCCTATGCTGATGCTCATTAGGATTTTGGCAAATTCTATCCTTCGCTTTCATATAACTGGGCCAGGAACCCGTTTGAGCTTGCGAAGTAAAATAAAACCAATCAATCAATAATGCCGGCATTATCCGCTGGACCCTAGCTGTGGGATGAATCCATTACAAAAATGAGGGTTTGTTGTTGTTGTTGTAGAAGTTTATTTAACGTCGCACCACAAACAGGCGATTTCGCGCGTAGTTTCGCTCAGAAAGGCCTATTTTTTATTTTTTTTATTTTTTTACTAGCAAACACAGCCCTAATAGTAATCAGGGGAAGAGGACAACTGAAATGACACTGGACAACAAGACAAAGGGGAGTAGGGGCGATCTGCCGATGTGGTTGCTATGCTTGGAGTATACAATCATGTACATGTACGTGTACGTGTACAGTTGCTAGTTCAAAAATACATGTACATGTAAAACCTGTGACTAAAGACCACCGTGACTAGCGACCAGCCTGGTACTACAGTAAAACCTGTAACTAAAGACCACCGTGACTAGCGACCAGCCTGGTACTACAGTAAAACCTGTAACTAAAGACCACCGTGACTAGCGACCAGCCTGGTACTCCAGTAAAACCTGTAACTAAAGACCACCGTGACTAGCGACCAGCCTGGTACTACAGTAAAACCTGTAACTAAAGACCACCTTGACTAGCGACCAGCCTGGTACTACAGTAAAACCTGTAACTAAAGACCACCGTGACTAGCGACCAGCCTGGTACTACAGTAAAACCTGTAACTAAAGACCACCGTGACTAGCGACCAGCCTGGTACTACAGTAAAACCTGCAAGTAAAGACCACCGTGACTAGCGACCAGCCTGGTACTACAGTAAAACCTGTAACTAAAGACCACCGTGACTAGCGACCAGCCTGGTACTACAGTAAAACCTGCAACTAAAGACCACCGTGACTAGCGACCAGCCTGGTACTACAGTAAAACCTGTAACTAAAGACCACCGTGACTAGCGACCAGCCTGGTACTACAGTAAAACCTGTAACTAAAGACCACCGTGACTAGCGACCAGCCTGGTACTACAGTAAAACCTGTAACTAAAGACCACCGTGACTAGCGACCAGCCTGGTACTACCGACCACTTCACCAGGCACGGACGGTCTCACATTCAAAATGCGCTGTGACTAGCGACTGCACATGTGCTTCAGTAATACCGGTAATTAGTCAAAGGTCATGAACCGGATGCAGAAAAATCGGCTAAAACATTCGGCCAATTCCTGGCAATAAGAAAAGTGGCCCGAAATTGACAGAGTTAAAATTCCTTGAAAACATGCCATCCATACACAGTAGTGCGTACTTGGAACGTACATGTACATCAGGGAGTCGTAAAATACCGGTATTTTACGACTCCCTGATGTACACGTACATATTAGGGACCTTTAGCACCACGTTGTTTACGACGTAAGCCTGACGTAGGGCCTTGTCCGGGTTCGGGGTCACGTCGCGACGCAGGATGTACGTTCATCAGGCAACGTTTTCGACGTAGAAAAGGCCTTTTGTACGTTGTGGCAGGACGAAGGAATTTGCCTTTGCACCAAGAGGGCAAGAGTTCATAACCCCCAGTTATGAACTCTTGGTTGTAGTTTTTGTTTTGTAACCCACGAGGTACGATCGATTGAGAGGCGCTAGGCGTAAGTTTATTCTTTGCTATCTTTGTTTTGTGTTTCCGGTATCTTCTCCGAGAAACCCAGAAACGCTGTGTTGCAACTTACTAGGTAAAATGCATAAGGTGCTCCACACGCGCTCTCTCTCTTTCTCTTTCTCTCTCTTTCTCTTTCTCTCTCCTTGAAGGAAATCAACTTATTTTCGAAGTACATGTACAGTAGTTTACTAAAAAAAGTCTTTTCTTCCACATTTCCCGCGAGGAACTTTGAAATCACGCGCGCCATTCTGCTCTGTTCCTGTGGCAACGACGTCGATCCATAATCACGTCTCGCTAAAGGCTAGCCAAGTATGCAAAACACGTATCGCGCACCCCGATCGACGTGATCAAGTACGTCAAAAGGCCGACGTTGTAACGTGGTGCTAAAGGTCCCTAATAGAATTATACAATCGCGTCCTTAGTGGTGCTGAAAGGGTTAAAACTCACTGAATTGGTGGTTACTAGAAAGGTAGAATAAATGAATACAATGCTAGAATGAAATGACATAGCAGCAGCAAATGGTGGTACAGAACATGTACACGGGAGGCGAATTCCCGGACAGGGAAGAAGCGGTTATCTTTAAAAGTTAAATTAAACAGTGGGATAAGAGAAAAATTCTCTCCATGACTGCAGAAGAGAACAAAAGACGCTATAGAGTCTACCAGATCAGTCACGATCACCATGGTCACTGCACTAGTCTACAGTCGGTCACCATGAGAACACAAACAGCTGGTTCATTGGTCACTCAGGAATTATCGGCTGTCAGTTCTGCTTTGTAAACATTTGTTATGAAATCTTGAATACATTTGACGAATTTAGGGGGATTGGAGGCGATTTTAGAGTTGATGACACTTGCCGGCATGCTAATCTTGTAGTCTACTTGAATAATTTGGCACATGGTAGCTGCACTTTCATCGCCTTCTGCGTCGCGGACAATGAAGCTTGCACACAGGGTATCACCTCTGCAAAGAAACAAAAAAATAGACGTGTGTTTATGTGTTTATGTGTGTGTGAGTGTGTGTGTGTGTGTGTGTGTGTGTGTGTGTGTCCACAGCCGGCCCCTCGTGAACGGATTCAGTGCAGTATCTGTAACAGATCCTTCTCGAAGAGAGGCCTGCCACGCCACAAGTGCACTGAAGAGCGACGCAAACCCGTAGCAGACCAGGCTGGCAGCAGGCAATGCACCGCATGTCTTCGCTGGTTTCGCAGCCCTGGCGGACTGGCCGTCCACAAATGCCTGGATATGCCCCCATCTGCTACTCCAGTGCACGACCAAACCACCGCTTCTGGACCATCTTGTGACACCCGCCAGCGGCTCGCCCTACCTTGCTGCAGAGCCCACTGCAGCAAATGCGATCGTTGTTGCAAGTCAACCCGAGGATTCCAGCTACACAACTGCAACAAATGGATCAATGAAATGGCTAGGAAATCTCGCTAGGTCGTTGATGCGACACAGCGCCTCAACCCAACTCTCCATGTCTGTCGGCCCCTCACACGAGGGGACATGTAACCGGAAACGGCAATGTTCAGGACAGGACAGGACAGTGTGTGTGTGTGTGTGTGTGTATATAATGCACGTATGAACATGCGTACAAAGGGTTCTTCTTGGACGGTTTGAAATGTTTCATCTCCGTAGTTTCTGGTTGCTTCTTGCCAGTTGCTAGCCCCCCTGGACGGCTTGGGGCGGCCTTAGGTTACCCCAGCCGTCCAGTTGAGTGTACTGAGGTAGAGGACTCAACAGCAGACTTAGTCGGATACTTTCTGATTCCGACACTCTCCTCGTTGTTCCTCTAAAATTTCTAAGATGCTCCCGCGAGCGAGGTGTTGCAAACCCGCGGGTGGTGACGACGGCAGGGGGAACAGGCTATGAGTATTGATACGTGGAACCTTCGCAGCCTGATTGAAGCACATATGAACGTGCACATGTGTGGTGGACACACACCAACAGCCAAACAGACAGACTGAACTAACTTTCAAATTACCCATACTGATACGACAAACAGACGTAATGTTTTCGCCAGCCTATTGACACGCACAAGTCATCGTATGGACTATCATGCGTCAATTAAAAACAGGGATCCCGGGAGACATTGAGATATAGCAAGGAAGACGTACTGTTAGCCCACAACATAGCCGGATACTAGTGCAGCAAAACCTGGTTTAAGCGACCACCCCACGGTGCAAGCAAAAGCGGTCGTTAAAGCCAGGTGGTCTTTAAAACAAGGTTCCAAAGTGTCTGTGTGTGGAAAAACGGTCGTTAAGAGCAGGTGGTCGCTAAACACAGAGGTTGCTTATACCAGGTTTTACTGTAGTAGTAGTTCAGTTAATTGCCATTCTAATGTTCCTGGTACAGTGAAACCTGTCTAAGACGACCACTCAAGGGACCTTCAAAATGTGGACTCTGTTACCAGGTTGTCTCCTTATCCAGGATCATTTGAGTGGAAATAACATCCCTTGATCCTGGTTTCAGTGGTCCTCTTGGACAGGTGGTCGCCTTGACAGGTTTTACTGTATAACCTTAGATGTCTCACCTCACAAGGCCGGACACCAGTGGTACTAGATCTGTCTCGATATGCCTATTGATCACGGCGACCTCCGTGGCAGTTCGGCGGCGCGTGTGAGTGACGACGAAATCCCGATCCGACACGAACGGAGCATTCATGGGACAGCGCCTGGGAAGGGACAGAGTCAAGGGCAGGAGGACACCGGAAACCTTGGTTAAGTCTCATTACAAATATTCTCGGAGACAAAAAAAGGCTATGACACTCGATAGTACTTTAAACAGTCGACGAGGAGACAATAGTCGTAAAGTGGCAATAAAATAAGATCAATTGTGCACTATTTACAACAGGAAAAAATTAAGAAAGTTAAGTTCCATCACGTTTTCTTTATGACTTTCATCAGTGGAACGCCGTCACATAAAAATGTAATAACTAAAACACACGCTGATAATACATGTAGCTATAAGTATTAGTTATGTTTTCAGGTAGTAGAAATACAGCAGGCGACAAGTACAATCTTCAAGTAATACGCACGCGCCATCACGTTCATCCACACAGTATCACATTCATCTGCCACTACCTTTCTCACATACACTATATGCACACACTGGAAATGTGTAAACTTCGCTTTTTGTACTTGCTGGCTGCTGTATTTCTACCTGAAACCATAATTATAAGCTGCATGCATAAGAAGTGTGTGTTTTAGTTATGACATTTTATGTGACAGCGTTCCACTGATGAAACTTCCAAGAAAACGTTATGGAACTTAACTTTCTTCATTTTTTGCTGTTCTTATGAGTTCACAATTGATCTTATTTATTGCTAATTTTAAACTCAATAGTAGTACGAATTTCACGCTCTTCAACAACATGGTATTCACAAAGAAAAATAATTTCATACCAGTCCATTTCCAAACACAGGCATAAGTGCTATTGCAGAAAAAATACATTTTTCGTCGAAATCCGCTGTGGATTCATTAAACATGATGCAAAAAAATGAACTGTATATTTTTGTTTTTGGTTCGTGTCGGACGTGATGCCGAGACCTCAGGTCGGCAGAGGCGTCAATGCCCCACCATCACTGCTGCGTCTCGGTGCAGCCCCTGTTCAGTAGTTGTCAGATTTGTCCCAGTCTCAGTACCATTGTCTTTCATTATTCTTTTCGAGCTGGGTATGTGAACAAAGTGAAACAAATCCACTTACATAGAAAAAAGAACCAAGGAACTACAAGTTACGCTATAATGTCCACTAACACCGCCAGTTACTAAACAATCAGCTCATGCGATAACATTGCACAACACTGACTGACGGTACTGACGTTCTACAACTAACTGGCTAACAGCTCTAGCATGTAACTCGTAGCTCCTTGAGCCTTCTTCTTTCCTACAAGTTTATCCTTGGCTCTCCATCCGAGTCCAAAACAACTCCAAATCCACTTTTGCCAACATTTCTGCAATGGACTATGAAGCGGTACCAACGCACCTATTGAAACAGTGCAAACTACAATATCATACCGAACAAAGTACAATATCACACCAAACAAAGTACAATAATTACACCGAACAAAGTACAATAATTACACCGAACAAAGTACAATAATTACACCAAACAAACTACAATATCAAACCTACATGTACAATATCTTGTGGTCCGGGAATTCCTTGACGAAGCGATATTCCTTGAATGCGCCATCGAAACGCAAACGTAGAGCTGGATCGAACATCACGTCACATACTGGACGAGCAAAGAAAACGAGATAGGATGTTTGATCACAGTTACTGAAGTTCCGGAGTATAAGCTGTCTCTCCCCCCCCCCCCTCTCTCTCTCTCTCATAGGATAGGTTGTTGTTGGTTTTTATTTTACTTCGCAAATTCAAACGGGATGACGACCCATAAAAAATGATGTCAAAAGCTTATCCTAGAAGTAGACTAGAAGTGACTATGGAAGCACACAGTAAAGGCTATGAAAGCACATAGTAAGAGATTAGGATACCATCTTTCTATGCACTGTAGCTGCACTTACACTGGTCTCTTGTCACACCTTTTATGTGGTAGTACATCTGCAGAAACATCCAAAAGGGTCAAAAATATAACCGAGGAAACCAAGCCTTACAGATCTTCCATATATGGAGCGCCAAGAAGTAGCAAGGGGCCAGCATAGGGCCAGAAAGAGGAGAGAATTGCCCATATTTGGTTGATGTGTTCACCAAAAGGTAGGGAATTACGTTTATGGTGTCTACCCTCACGTGCACAGCTGGCGTGAGAGACTACAAATGCCCAGTATCCGCGGGGAGCCGGAAATACAACGGTGAATGTCAAATACTTCTCTCTCAGTTTTGGAATTCTATCCATAAAGTTAATTTAAAGTACTGTGGCCAGACTGAGAGTTCGATTTTGAAAATGGTATGTTTGTAGCTACTGAATCCGGGCATAATTCACGCAACAAATTTAAACACTACAATCTTCAGCTTAGATGTTGCGACTTCGGCGGTACAGTCAACTTCGCTAATAACGACTGCGGATATAACGACAATTCGCGAATAACGACAGAATTTCCATGCCCAGAGCAAAGTCCCGTCCCACTGTAATACATACAATGAGACTTCGGGTATAACGACACTTCGCGAATAAGGACACCTTTTGATGCCCCGCCGAGTGTCGTTATAAGCGAAGTTGACTGTAATTGTAGGAGAAGGTGGCTGCTCCAAACGGTGCAGTGTCAGTCAGTCGTCAGCTGAGCGCGAGCTCCAACATTTGAAGTAACCACCTTAAAAGCCTGGTTCATACTTCATTTCGCGTACGGGAAACGGGTCGCGTCGTGAAAAATTGGATCTGAGCTCAACTATTTCGCGTACCAGAAGGTCATTGCGCGACTGTCGCGATGACTTTCCCGTACGCGAAATGAAGTATGAATCGGCCTTAATTAAATCTTTAGCTTGGTTAAAAAACGAAATTAAACACTACACTGCTCAGCTTGATGAAAACGAGTTTGTACTCTACACTGCTCAGCTTTGTTATACAGAGTTTGCACGCTACTATAAGACCAGTAATGCTAGGGAACATTTAATTCTAACGAGTTAACGATTTTGAAAGAATCACTTAAAACATTTGAAGTCGTTATGTGCAAAAAGATATGTGCATGTACAGTCAATTGCCGGTTTTGAGACAGAATTCGTTAGAATTTCACCTCGTTAACCCACAAATTTCCGGAGGACGTTAACTTTAATTGAAGTTAAAATATCTGATCCTAGAGTACAGTGTTCAGCTCAGTGACAACATACCTTAACCATGTTCATTCTGTCGTCGTCTCTCCTGCGCACCCACGTCTCGAAGCCATCGCCGCTGGCATGGTGAGACCAGCCGTCCGCTGCCTCCTTGTTGGCTTCCAACTCGAACAGCTTGTCGAAATCGCTGTCCTGCACGGGGTTGACGTCAGCCATAGTGAACTAGGCAAATAGGAACATAGCGAAACAGTAAAACAAGCCGTACACATATTAGTAAGCATGAATCATGCATGATGCAGTGCAGTGCGGAACATGCATACCTGACGGGCTATTCGAAATAGTAATTATATACTTGTGAGGAAACTATTCCAGTGCTGGTCGTTCATGCATGCTGTGGTGTTTGCTTGAACTGGTGACAATACTGCAGGGGAGAAGTGTTCCTATTTCTGTGTTCTTGTTATTCAGGACTGCGTTCAGTGCAAATCCTAGTTATTGTTTTGCTAATTTTTGAAGGTGCCTACTGGTCATGGGTGTTTTCATGCACGGGAAGGCACAGTGAAGCTGAGTACATACTCCGGTCTGTACATCTACATTCATCTGTATACGCAACTGCTGAACTGCTGAAATGATGACGTAATTGGAAAAGTGTGTGGATTGCACGCTGCAGCATACAGGCAGCTTCTCTGTGTCTTTTTCGCTTGCATCATGCCCGGCCCCTAGCTTCGTCATCCGCACTCCGCTGTCAAGTCTAGAGTCTAGACTGTTCTCTTTCCCGAATGAATGAACATAAACATTAAATTTTCAGACTTTTCTTTAGAACCGCACACTTTGATGCAGACCGTCACAGAAATTATGTATCATGCAATTCCGCTTACCCGAGAATAAGACACGAACACTGTTGTGATGTCTTTGATGTCGCTAGTCGATGGAAGTTCCGAACCCTGGCCAGGCTGAGACTGAGGCTTGAACAGCGATACCACAACACACTGAGTGGCGATGTTTGTCGTTCACGTCCTCCGCAGCTGCACGTAGAGTCTACAAGTACTGACAAGAGTATAATAATTTATAACCAACGCTTATATACTCTCGGTACTAATGCTATCAACCTGGTGCCAGCTCCACGAGGACGTTCCTCCCTGATGTACATGCCGCGGTGAAATCAACTGTCGACATATCCAGATCCCTCTACTAGCTCTCGCTTTGTCAGTTCCCCCGGCCCGGGACAGAATGTGCGCCGACGTCCTGTTTTGGAATGGTTTGTGTCTGCGTGCGCCACGCAGAACTACTCAACCTAGCCCAAAAGACTAAAGATTATGCCAAATGTAGACCGAGTCACCACGCCTGCGTTGCGTATAGTAGAGTCTACACTATACTACTAATATAGAAGTCTTGCTTCAATAAAGAGTTAGTTTAAGGTAGCTCATGCCGAAATACGTTTTCCGACAATTCACCAGTTTTGACACCTTTTTTTCGAAATTCTAGGGATGTCCAGAATGAGAAAATCAATATACATGTATTAGGGTATGCACGTACATGTATTTGGGCACTTTGCAATTTGGAGGCGTTATGGCCCCTCGAAGAAGTCCAAATAAGGCGTTCTCTAAGAAAGCGACACGTTTGCATTGATGACAATAAAATGCTTCCAACCTTCATCTGTTGCTTCGTGTAATCATTGTACTTCAAGTAAGTGATTCCCATAGTATCAGAACATGTCATCACCTGTCCCTCCCATGCTTCTCCGTCTTGACCATTAGTTTTCTTCTTTTATTCACCATGGTTGGTTAACACCCACATCTCCCGTGCTGGCTGATTTTCTTCTCATGCCATGAGGTGTTGTCTATAACAATAATAATAATGTCAGGGTAGATTTACCAGCAAAAATACACTGTGAAGAAGACGTTGGTGCGACCTCGGCGATAATTGGGGAATTGTGTGTTGCTCCCTACGTGAGAGCTTGAGCTATTCCTGCCGACTTGAATTCTCACTTGACTGACTCACGACTGCCATCCAGAGCACACGAGAAGTCCATCAAACCTTCCACTCGGCAAACCTGCAAGAAAGCACCACTCCCTGCTCAATACACAGTGTTTCGGGGAATTCACCCCTCATCAGTTGAGCTTGAGTAGGCTGAGGAAGATTGTGCCTAATAAGAGCACCACTTGGTGCGTGTGTGTTTGGTGTGTGTGTGTGTGTGTGTGTGTGTGTGTGTGTGTGCGTGCGTGTGTGTGTGTTTAGGTGCGATAATGCGGGAGTGTGGAGTGTGTGAGAACGAGAGGCTGTGTGAGAACGAGAGGCTGTGTGTATGTGTGTGTGTGTGTGGTGCATGTGTGTGTTTGGTGCGTGTGTGTGTTTGGTGCGTGTGTGTGTGTGTGTGTGTGTGTGTGTGCGTGCGTGTGTGTTTAGGTGTGATAATGCGGGAGTGTGGAGTGTGTGAGAACGAGAGGCTGTGTGTGGATTAGTGTGTGTGTGTGTGTGTGTGTGTGGATGAGTGTGCGTGTTCATGTTTCACCCAGCACCTGAGATGTTGATTCTGGCACGTCAGAGCGTACTGCCTCTAGGAGGTGTTGAATGATTATCATATTGTCTGCACTGAATTATTCTATCTCCTCTGCTTGCCTTCATATACATGTGCCTGCGTTTTTCTAATCGCCTTATGTTGTCTGATGATTGGGTTTTGCCATGAAACTCTGAGTTACAACAAAAAGCAGCCCTATATACTTCCTTTTGTGTACCTCTTGCGTAAGAGCACCACTTATATATTATGGCTCTGAGTCTGCAGGCACAAACACCACCAGGGATACAAATTTACAGAGACGCTCCGTTTCCAGCACCTCGTGACTCCGTGAACACAATGTGAAGAGGAGGTTGGTGCGACTTCGGCGATCATTGGGGAATTGTGTGGGCTAGGAGTCTTGTATACACGTACATGCTCACGCTGGCATGTGCTGTAGCATGCCAATGCAGCTACATGAGTAACATGACTGATGTACATGACTGCAGTGCAGTGTACACAACCCACTGATTGCAGCTGCTAAACAATATTGAACTTTTTCAGGGCTCCGTCACCGAAGCACTTGATCATCATTGCCCCGTGAGGATAGTTACCTTTTCCACCAAGTATAAACCCGCACCATGGGTCGACGACGAGCTACGTAAACTGCTCTACCGCAGAAAACGAGCTCATAGACTCCTGCTGAAACAGCCGGGTGACCAGCAACGAATCCAGTCGTTCCGAGCGCTTCGGCGAGAGTGCAAAATCACCATGCGCCGAAAGAAAGCCAATTACTTTCAGGCCGAGTTTATTAACAACAGACGGAACCCTAGACGTCAGTGGAGCGCTATGAACAGCCTACTTGGCAGAACGAAAGTCAGCCGTGAGCCTGGAGCTAGTATTGCAGACATTACATCTATATTCTCAGAAATAGTTGGGCCTTTGCCGCCAACAGAGACTTCTGACGCCCTGACGCTGGCATCCGTGCCTGATCATCCATCCAACATTCCGCCTGCTCTGCCGTGTGGCCCCCAGTCAGACGGCACTCTAGTTTCTTTTACCCGGATCACAGCGGGGGACGTTAAGTTCCATCTCCGTGCTATGGACAGTCGCAAAGCAAGCGGTCCTGACGCCATCCCCCCGCTCGTCTACAAACTTGTGTCTGACCAAATTGCACCAACGCTAGCCTCTCTCTTGTCGATATCCCTTGAAACTGGTGAATTCCCAACGCCCTACAAGCTAGCACACGTCCGTCCGATCCACAAACGTGGGGACGTTTCCGACCCTCGCAACTACAGACCCATCTCCCTCCTTCCTCTCATGTCCAAACTTCTCGAGAGGTGTGCGCTAGAGCAACTTACGCAATACATGGATGGCGCCAGTCACATGGAATCCCTCCCTGCAGTTCAGTTTGCGTACCGCAAAAACCACTCCTGCGACGATCTTCTCGCTCTGGTGGCAAATGATTGGAGTCAAAGTCTAGACCAGAACGAGTATGTGGCTGCGGCTTTCCTCGACATGTCCAAAGCGTTCGACACTGTCAACCACAGTTTGCTCCTCCAAGAACTGTTCGAGATTGGTGTGGGAGGGGTTGCACTGCGTTGGTTTGCATCATACCTTACTGACCGCCAGCAGAGAGTTGTCACCAAGTCTAGCAGAGGTGCCTGTTATTCTGCCTCCAGAGGTGTACCTCAAGGATCTATCCTTGGACCTGTCTTGTTCAATATTGCTGTCCGCAAACTGCCAGAGTGTGTTGCTAGTACCAAGGTCCGTCAGTTTGCTGACGATGTTTCTGTCTACAAATCCGGAAGGGATCCACAGAAGCTCACTGCAGACTTGGCCAGAGACGTTCTGTCAATCCGCAACTTCCTCCGGGACCACGGCCTTAAACTCAACGCGGAAAAGACACAGTTCATCATATTCCGCCCAAAGTCCAAGGCTGTCCCAGCTAATCTCCAATTGTCAATTGATAGCACTAGCATACCGCCTTCAGCCACGATCAAATACCTCGGCCTCCTGTTCGACGAGCATCTTACGTACCGAGATCACATCACGCTCCTGGAACGCAAGATAGGCACTAAACTTACTGTGTTCAGGAAAATCAAACACAATCTAACACCTGCTGCCAAACGAGTCTTCTACTGTTCCTTCATTCAGGCCCAACTTGAATACGGCTCTAATGCATTTGCGCACAGCCTCCAAGTCTCGCAAATGGACCGCATTACTCGTATATCTAACCGTGCTGTTCGGATTGTCTTTGGCTACCCGAAGTACTACGATGCTTCTCTTGTTCTAGCTAGGAACTATCTCGCTGCTATTTCCCTTAGATATCAATTTCGCCTGTTTGTACTGGTGTTTCGAGCCCTCCATAAGCTATGCAGTCCACTGCTCTCGACCTGCTTCCTCCCTCGCACTGCCACTTCACAAACCTCAGCCCATACACGCTCTCAGTCCACTTTGTCACTTAGTCTTTCTTTAGCTTCTCGCCGCTATGGTTTATACTCGCTTAGCTTTCTTGGTTCCGATCGTTGGAACGCGCTTCCTGCTGATATTCGCACAATCTCCTTGCTCAGAAACTTCCGTTCATCTATTCAACAATTCATAGGGTACCCTGTAAAAAGGCCCTAGGCCTGTGGGACTGCCTTATTCAAAATTTAATAATAATAATAATAATAATAATAAATAAACGGTCATATACATGCACATATGTATATTACGTATAGGATATTGCACGGTTCCGAGGGGATTATTAATTTTTTCAAATCCCCAAGGCGCGCAGCGCCGCGGGGATTATGAAAAATAATCCTCGCGGACACTGTGCAATATCCTGTATAGACCACACTTTTCGGGTGATCAGCAGCGCTGCATGCAGCATGAACCAGTGCACTGTGAACGGAACACCGAACGCGAAGTACCGGTAGTTATTATAGTCGTTTGTTCGTCGCCTCTCCAGGTTTTGATCCACTTTTGGGTTTGACTGAGGCGAATGCGGATTGTCACACACTTTCTTTGGTTTGTCTCCCAAGACGAAGCCTCATGAACTCTGCTGCTTGTTGGTAGCTGACAAGACCGTGGGGAAAAGCAATACTGATAGCGATCAAGTGAAGACGACGAAATAGTAGATATTGTAATTATTATTTTGAAAATAATTTGAGGTGCTCTGCGGAATGCACAGACAGAAGAACGAGCAGTTGTTTTTTCGTAACTCCGAGTTTCACGAACTGAATCGATCATCAGACGAAAATGATGATCGATTCAGTTCGTGAACCTCAGAGTTACGAAAAAACAACGGCTCGTTCTTCTGTCTGTGCATTACGCAGTACATATTGTTGGTTGAGAGCATATCACAAGGTGCAGGACCACCGTGTTCTGAAACAGTCACCTTTCTATAACCATTCACGGTTGGTAGAGCCCCGGTCTTGCGACCATCTGAACCGTATGGGTGTTAGCCCCGGTTCTGACCCTCTGTATGCTAGGCCCTAGGGTCGGAATTGCCTTACTTGTAGACTTCTTGTTGTTGTAACATCTATCTAATACCATGATTGCACATGTACCTTGAGCTTTCAAAATGCACTATGAAATACACAGTATAATGGACTGCTTCGAGTCTAATGTGAGGTGTACTTTAAGCAAAGTTCACCGCAAACGTCATTCCCTCAATCCTGATTCCTGATGATGGCTGCCGACCGGAATTCTGATGGAACGTGACCAGTCACCAGTGTGCAGGCTTGCAAGTCTAGCCTTTGTCATGGGTGTATGTCACAAGTTTTAGAAAAAATAATAATATAATATCTGTTAGAACGGAACAACAAGGTCAATCAAGGCTTGTTTGCTGCTACTGAAAGTTTCATGCTTTCGCAGGCAACAATTAATTTTATTGATTTATTTTATTCCAAGCAATACATGGCTGGGGTAGCCAATGACCACTTTGCTTGGCGACTGCAGGGTTTTTATAGCCAACCACGGCTAACATGGAAAAGAGTAAGAAGTCAAAAAGAAAAGGAAAAGAAGAAAGAAGCAAATATGGACTATCAATGTTAGAAAAGCCTCCTGTCTACAGCATAGGGTATCTCGCTCCTCCATATTTGTCTTGGTGAGCACTCTCGGTAGGCTGCTTTAGTGCTGCTGCATTATGCATCGCTCGCTGCCTTTCCTAGTTTGAGCACTCTGGCGCTGGATCATGGAGCAACGAGTTGTCTTCAAAACGCCCATGGTGCCACCTTTGCGCCATGGCTGGGAACACGGCTTTAAAAGCTCGTAGCTGTACTCATGAGGCCTTTTATGGCCGAAACAGCTCGCTGTCTACAGCATTGGGGAATTATGCAGTTGCTGCAGTGACGCTAACCACCTTATTATCAATCAAGAACTGCTTTTGAAGCCTCCTTTATGGGAAAAGCACAATTCGCCGTGGTGGAGGAGAAGAACATAATTCAAATACTGAAAACGAGTGCATGAAAAGAAGAATGTCATAAGTAAATTGGAACCCAACTCTAATACAACATAATTCAATGAAGGGAGTACTGATGTAGAATGAGAATGCCGGCGGTCTCACAGAAAGAACAAGGGCACCCTGGAAGACCTTAGGGTCTGTCGATAATGCCCAAGTAAAATAATAAAATTTTAATATAGCTAAGAATAGGATGAAGGCCGCAGACATCACGCAACTACGTTACTTGTTCGACATGTATTTACTGTGTATTTTATAACAAAAATATTATTGAAAACCCATAATCGATTTTCTTGTTCCTATCATCAGTGGGAAAAAAATACGGAACTAAGGATACAACCACAGAAACTGAAGTTGAGTACTGTAAATAGAAATGTGTTAGAAATAACAACAAAATATAAGTGCAATAAAACCACTAGAGGAAACGCAAAAAGGTAACAAGATTACGTAACCAAGGGCGAGAAGGCGCTAAACGAAGTGTCAACCTACGAATACAACTTCAGTGCAACAACGTGCTCCTTCTGCTTACACAAAACAGGCTTATGAATACGTATACAGACTGCCTCAAGGACAAACTAATGAAGACAGCATACAAATCGAAAGAAGTGAGCGTTGGTCCTGCTCGATGCCCAATTTATCTTTGTTTGCCTTGGAAAGGAAACACATCGCTGACCATGTGCCGCGCAGTCAAGACGCTAGTGCTGAAAACATACTTCGCAGCACACTTCATTCCTGTATTCACGACGATACGTGCGTTCATGGTGAGGAAGGACGTCCTACCATCCTATCTTTTGAGCCATTTGGTTTACCAATTTGAGTGCCGGAATTGTGGTAGCCGGTACGTTGGTAGGACCCTTCAACACCTGACCGCACGTATCAAACAGCATGTACCACTGCATATTCTGCCGGATGCAGCTAAATCCAAGCGGCCGAAGCGTGGCCGACCGCGCAAGAACTCACCCCCTGTGCCAGTGGTACAGACTGAGCCAACACAAAATGCGGTACCGTGTGAGAGGGCTAGGCTGCCCAAGTTACCAACTCCAGCAGCACCACCGTTGCCCTTGCCACCACCAGAACCGCCACCGGCTCTTCTTGTGGCGGGGGCTGCAGTGGACCCACCTACACCCGCGCTGGCATCACCAACTCTCACACGAATTGCCACGGCTCCCACATTAATCCAGAGACCTCGGAGGGCAACAGCAAACTACTCCTCAGATATTTATGCCAGAAACGGCCAAGGACCGCGCGTTGTGGACAATACCAACAGAAAGAAGGTCGAGCAGGATCATGAGTCAGTGAGTGAAGCGGAGCTGGAGGAACAACTCCGCTCACGGGACGAGCAGCTAGCAAATGGGAGACAAGTGGTCTGTACAGAAACGGAGGATGCGACAGGTGATCAGAGGATAGAAGAGCAAGAAGAGCAATTGGATGACGAAACGGTTGGTGAGGAGACAGAGGACGAGGCAGAGGATGGTAGTGATGATGATCGTGAGGATGACGAGCGGAACGAGGAAGAGAATGATGAGATGGACGGGGAGGAGTCGGGTGGGAAGGAGCGAGATGAGGCGGATGAATGTGTTGATCGTGGCAACATTGCCTGTTGGGAAATCCCTAACAAAATAAGAAAAAAAATAAATAATAATAATCGTAAGAAGTCAGCTGTGTATCTACACTTGTTATCTCGTCCTGACTGTCTTAGTGTGTATGATGACTCTCATTTTTCTGTACTGTGTCGTGCGCGTTATGTCCAACAGTTGAAAGTCCTTGAGGCAGTCTGTATACGTATTCATAAGCCTGTTTTGTGTGAGCAGAAGGAGCACGTTGTTGCACTGAAGTTGTATTCGTAGGTTGACACTTCGTTTAGCGCCTTCTCACCTTTGGTTACGTAATCTTGTTACCTTTTTGCGTTTCCTCTAGTGGTTTTATTGCACTTGTATTTTGTTGTTATTTCTAACACATTTCTATTTACAGTACTTAACTTCAGTTTCTGTGGTTGTATCCTTAGTTCCGTATTTTTCCCACTGATGATAGGAACAAGAAAATCGATTATGGGTTTTCAATAATATTTTTGTTATAAAATACACAGTAAATACATGTCGAACAAGTAACGTAGTTGCGTGATGTCTGCGGCCTTCATCCTATTCATAGCTATATTAAAATTATTATCTCCACGTAGATTATTAAAATAATAAAATACAATACAAAAACACAAAAAAAAAGGAAACACACTGTGAGAAATTTGAAACTCCGATGTTGAGCCAATAATAAATGTAGAAAGGAAAAGGACATAAATTATGGATACTAGTTAAGAGTAACTCTCCACCACTGTGACAAGATACTCCAGTTGTAATACAGTCAGAAAGTGCAACAACTAGGCACAAAACTGACAGAGCACTGAGCCACTTCTGACAGTATAGTATCTAGTCACTCCTATCCATAATATTATGACCTTTTCCTTTCTACTATGAGAAGTGTGGAAGAATAATTAATTTAAAACTGCTTGCCGGTATTATTTCCCTCATTGTCGGAGATCACCGTACTTGTACTCTCTAAACGTTATTGTCGGTCTGTGATCGATCCGCACCCGTCACACAGGAGCAGCACAAAGAGCAGCTGCAGCACTTGCAACCTCGGTATGTACATTACTCATTAGCGAAGACAGTACTCCGCTGCAGGCGATTCGACATACATTCAGGCTACGCGCGTACCAATACGCACACTGACACAAACAGGAAGCCTGAGGCAGAGTTCAACGTGTCCGGGGCTTGGGATCTGTCCGATAGATCTGCAGGATAGATTTCATAATTACGGAGCTTGTTCGTTGAAAGGACGTTACACTGGCTTGGAAAATAAGCAGTGCGTTGATAGTTCACAAGCGTCGCAGCGGTGGCAGGGAGTGGGGAACATAGACACTGGTGGTGACGCCCTATCGCCGTTGAAGTTTCCGCCTGACGGTTTCCCTCGACTAGCGACATCAAAGATACCAGTACTTGTCCGCAGGTAAGCAGTTTAGTAAGTAGTCCCTGACTGTGACATACCGGTAATCCCGTGAGTCTGTATTTTGAACCTAGAACTAGCAACTTGGGCATTTTGCAGGCCGGTAGGCATTCTTATTAGGTACTAGGTAACGATTTCTTGTGAAGCTTTTGCGTTCAATTTTATATTTCAATTGAGTTTTCTATTTATTTCCGAAATCGGGTTGACTTTTTGCTTTGACTCTTACTTCATGGTGTTGTGAATAAAACCGTTCAGAAGCAACTTGGCCAGTACTGTACAAGTACAAAGTTTCGTGTGGAATGAACTTTCCCTACATTCGTTAGGGGGCACTGAATAACTAAAGCTTGCACCAAAGTAAAGTATTTTTCTGAACGTTCGGGGTGATAGACCTCGACCGAAACGAAATTTAGCACGTAACGAACCTGCTGATGGAGTGATCTAACGAAAGATTTCGTGAACTAAAATTTGTACTTATACAGTATGACTATTGGTAGATGAGGGTGCTTGCTACTGCGCGGAACACCCACTTCCTGCTCAATACACTGTGTTTCGGGAAATTCACTTACTAATTAAGGATAGAATATGGCTTATCAGAGGACGTGCTACGGGATTTCCATATTTCGAACAAGGTGATCTTCCTTCCGGGCATGCGTTACTTCTTTGCCGCTCTTTGCCCAGTTCACTATGGCCGGCGTGAACCCCGTACAGGACAGCGATTTCGATGAGCTGCTGAGGTTGGAGGCGAACAAGGAGGCCGCGGATGGCTGGTCGCATCATGCCAGCGGTGATGGGTTTGAGACGTGGGTGCGCAGAAGAGACAACGAAAAGATTAACATGATGAAAGTATGTGGTCCCTCAGCTGAACAGTGGCACTGCAGTTTGTTTGTACTCTCTATCTCTCTCTCTCTTTCTCCCTTTGCTATTCTGTTTGTCTATCTGTCTGTCTGTCTCCATTCCTCTCTACACACACGCACACACTCGCGCGCACACAAACATACAGACACACGCATACGCATACACACGAGCCCACACACACATAAACTTTCTCTCTGCCCCTCCTCGTTCACCCCATATACGGAAGCTCTGTAAACATTGATAAATCCTCAGATCAGCGAGAGAAGAAACCCTCCTGACCCTTGCATGGTCTGGTCTTGAGGAGACTTGCATCCTGGCAGATGTCTAACAACAATCCGCAACATGTAACGTCCGGAGCGTTACCCCGGCATAATGGCATTGCTTGTGTGTTATTCGAATGTTTTCTTCAGACGTACTACCACATCAAAGGTGTTACAAAGGAACAGTGTAAGTGTGCTGTATATACCGTATGATTAAGGGTTCATGATGATTCAGTATAATTATGGTTACTTTCAGCCGGTTATCCGGAGAGAGAGAGAGAGAGAGAGAGAGAGAGAGAGAGAGAGAGAGAAAGAGAGAGAGAGAGAGAGAGAGAGAGAGAGAAAGAGAGAGAGAACGGGCGAGAGAGGGAGAAAGAAAGAGAGAGGCATAGGGACAAGCAGAGAGAACGACAGACAGGCAGACAGACAGACACAGAGACACACAGACAGGCACACACACACAGCCACAGATAGATTGACACAGAGAGAGAGAGAAAAAGAGAGAAACAGAGAGAGAGAGAGAGAGAGAGAGAGAGAGAGAGAGAGAGAGAGAGACCGATTGAGACAGACAGACAGACGGATGGACGGACAGACAGACAGACACACAGACATAGAGTGAGTGTCTACAAGTATTCGCACATTTCCGCGGTTAGTCGTATGCATCTACCCCTTGGTCTCTGCTGCTCCAGTATTGGACCTGATGGTCGAGCCAGATCAACGCACTCGCTTTGACAACTCATTCAAGGAATATCGCTTCGTCAAGGACTTCGGGGACCACAAGATATTGTACACGTGAGTGAGAAATTCCAACTTGCATGACACAATGCTGTTGACAGCTAGCTGTTGCGGCTATCTACGGCTCATCAGTACAGTTTTTTTAAGGCTGCGTTTACACGGAGACGAAACGAAACGGAACGGAGCTAAAACGCGCCGCCCTCGCGCTCGAATCATTAATTTTTCAAATCATTTACACGAGAACGGCAAATCGTTTTGAACAGTTTACACGAAAACGGAAAACGGGCAATCAGGCTGGAATTTGGACGAGCTGGCCGGGTGCGAGGGCGGGAAGTGGTGTCTAATAAAGTAACCATAGTGACCATAGTGACCATAGTGAGTGCGTTCGATTACACACTTGAATCGATTCATGAATCCATTCGCATGCATTCAAGTCGTTCGATTTCATGTCATGAGCCCTGGAATCGATTCGGAACCATTCACTCTATTCACATGGGATGATGTGAATAGCGCGAATCGATTCATGAATCGATTCGTGAATCGATTCGCGTGCATAATCGAACGCACTCAGTGACCATAGTGACCATGGTGACCATGGTGACCATGGACCGTTATGAAATTCAACCAAGGTTTCCGGTGTCTTCCTGACTCTGTTCCTTCCCAGGCGCTGTCCCATGAATGCTCCCTTTGTATCCGATCGGGATTTCGTCGTTGCTCACACACGTCGCACAACTGCCGCGGAGATCTGCGTGATCAACAAGCAGATCGAGACAGAGCTGGTCCCGCTGGTGTCCGGGGCTGTGAGGTAACAAACCTAATGTGACTTACTGCCCGGTGCGTGTGTGTGTGTATGCGTGTGTGTGTTTGTGTATGTGTGTATGTGTGTGTGCGTGCGTGTGTGTGCGGGGAGGGGACGCAATTGCGTGTGTCTGTGTTTGTGTGTGGGTGGGTGTATGCGTATGTGTGCGTGCGTGTGTCTGTGTGTGTGTGTGTGTGTCTGCATGTGCGTGTGCGGGGTGGGGTGGGGGGGGGGGGGGCGGACGTAGTTGTGCATTTTGCTTTCTCTTGCAAGCACAATGCAGATCGACACTGTCAGCACAAGATAAGAATACTATTATTATGTGTACATGCACCATCCGTATGCCTTGCTGGGTTTGTTGTTTGCTTGTATTCTTTATTTAGAGTGGCAAGTCCAAAACAGGCCCTAGCCTAATAACAATGGTCCCACTAGTGAAGGAATGCTGTATATCTTGCATGATCTTATTCTCTTCCTAGATCTCTGTGTTCGAAGATTGCATGCTCATGATCTGTTTGTTTGTTTGTTGTGTCCATTGGCAAGTACATTCTATCTGTCTGTTTACCTGTCGGTCTGTCCATCACGCACACGTACACGACCATACGTGCATACACACGCACGCACATGCACGCACACACACACATACACACACACACACACGCACGCACACACACACATACACCATGCACACGCGCACTCACACACACACACGCACCTCACTATTTTGTTCATTTGTAGAGCTGACACGCTGTGTTTGAGCATCACCTTCCGTGATGCGGAAGGCGACGAAATTGCAGCTACCATGTGCTATATTCTCCAATCCGATTACAAGATTAGCATGCCGGCCAGTGTCATCAACTCTAAGATCGCCAGCACTCCCCCAGCGTTCCTCAAACGCCTTCAGGACTTTGTAACACATGCATACAAGCCAGAACTGGCTGCAGCCAAGTCGTCCTGAGAACGAGGATTGACGAGCGGCTTCAATCACCAGAGAAGGACCTGCAATCATTCCGCTCGTCGTGTTGCCAAGCTGAACCACTGCTCCAGTATGTAGATCTGTAGTCACTAGTGTCTTGTGTGCTTTTCTTCAATCGTGTGGAGAAGGAGGACGGTCTCTCGTCTCCTCTTTATTATTTTCTAAAGATCACGGCTTCTTCCCTGTCTGAATTCACGTCCCGTGTAACTGGCTATTGTACAGTGCTGGCAACTGAAATCCGATCACCTGAGCTGTGGGCTCACATTCTAGCGGTCTCTGTTTCGAAGTTTTACCATCCGGTGTCGGGTCTTTGCGATGTGAGCGCACCGCGCAGAGGGTCGGATTTAAGTTGCCTGCACTGTACTCCTGTAGGCACCAGTTCTGAACCGCTTTTTTCTGCAGCATGTAACCTTTTCAGCACCGAGGCCGTACGTGTAAATGGACGGTCTGAGTACGCAACGCATGCATACTGACTTTTGGATGGATCACATGTGCTCAAACCATGGCAACTCTGTCAATTCTGGGCCGATTCTGTTAACCCTTGTGACTCCAACCTAATTGAAAATTGCAGAAAAGCTAGCTCGATGCATCTTTTAATTATGATTCATCGTTCCCATTATTGTTCCTCACGTTACATTTCCATCATAGCTATTTCTTTGCCCATCACCACTTTCTCTAGAATTTGTTCGTGTTGTCTCAATAAAGCCTTCGTGAAAATTAATGACGCTTCAGCTGATTTGGTTTATTGCGATCCTAAAATTTCAGGACACTGCATCTATGTTTCCCACGAGGGCAAAACGAAGACACAAAATGGTCGACGCTTCGCACAAATCATATCCCCAATTCATTTCGCCAGGAACTAAACAATTTCATTCATCTTGGGCACCCTGTAAGAAGACCTTAGGGTCTGTTGGGAATGCCCAAGTAAAATAATAAAATACAATACAATACGCTGAGACAATCATTAAAAAGCGATGTTTCAAATGAAAAGAACGGATGCTGCAGTCCTCACAACACATTGGGAACGTCACAAGGGAGTTACTAAAAATAAATATGTATGGGAGAAAAGCAAACTGACCCGTGAAGCACAGAAGCCATTGGAAGTATTTGTAACTCTTTTTTTTACTTCAAACCTAACCCCTATACATGTACATGTATGTATGAGTTACGAAGGGAATGGAAGCAGGGACAATCAATGGTCAACTGTGCACGTGACATTGATCCATACCAGGGACGTATCATGTTCCATGTGATGGATTTTGTTAAAAGTAGAGATGGCATGTTCTCTATTTCTTTCCTTGGCGCTGATAAGTGGACTTCTCTTCCTGTATCGTGTCGTCACGTTGAGCATCTATCCGCTTGTTTCGCTCTGTAAAGAACGCTTAGGGTTCCCTGCAACAACACGGCAACATCTGTAGGGCTTTCCTATTGAAACTATTTTTAAGAAATCTACTTTTTTCGAGCTGGACCTTTGCTGGTGTGCCATCGTTCGGAGAATCAACCCCTTGCTGGTTGTAACACATTCAATAATGCGTTACAAGAACAAAATAAAGTGCTAAAATAGAATGAAGGAAGGTGAGAACTGGGTGCAAAAGGGGTGAAAAACTAATTGCAACGCTAGAACTGTGTAGTTAGACAAACAATCATGCTGTACACCTACGAAAACAATCTCCGCAACTACATTGTACATGTTTCTTCTGCTTACAAAGATCATGCTTGTAGAAACGAATACAAACAGCCTCAAGCACTTTCAGCTGACTAGCATACCATGCACGACACAGAACAGAAAAACTAAAATCATCATAAACCTGCATACACTTAGGGTGAGACAACAAAGACAGCAGACTTCTTAATTAATTATTTTAGAGATCACAAAGTCAATCACCATCTGATTCCTCGTCTCCAACAACCGCAACCTCGTCCTTCCAACTCGTCCTCAGTGTCATCTTCCTTGTCATTCTCCTCATCAACGCCGATCGGTCCCTGCAGGCTCGCTTCATGTGGCTTATTATTAGAGTCTGTTCGTTGACTCCTCCTTTGATCTTGATGGTAAATTGTTACCATTTTTGTTGTTAAATCTTGTATTCCCAGTGTCTTCGCCGGTGCTTGACATCCAGTGCTGTAATAATTCATTACATGTGCGACCCTCCTTGGTACCATGGTGCAGGAGCACCCGATGCAAGTGCCATTGCAGTGCTTGTCCAGCACTGACAATCAATGACCACTTGACTTCTACTAGTAGATCTACAGTACAGTACATACTGCCATTACTGGTACTCGCACTCTAGCTCTGCGAGCAAAACAAAAATTAGTAACAGCACATGAACAGGACTATTTTTGTTCTCGCTCTCGCGCGCTCTCAGTCTCAGTGACTGTGTCAGTCGTCATTGTAGTGTGGTTCCGAGTACATGTACATGTACGTGTTTCTGGCACGGGCGTGTCTGTTTCAACAGTTTGTATGTTTGAGTTTTAGGTTGCTTTCTGCCTTTACGGCAGCACCGTTGCGCATCAAAATACGAAGACGGAAGTGCACAAACCGTCTATGCGCGTGTCGTCCAGTTGTTTTTCCTTGCCCGTTGTCAACCCATCAACCCGCTCGCATTCTATTTCTTCTAGTCCGCAATCATGGCAATGGCCGACGAAAATCCTATCACGGACAGCGACTTTGAGCAGGCGTTCGTCTTGGAGGCCAACAAGGACGCATCGGATGGCTGGTCGCTCTACGCCAAAGGAGAGCGCTACGAATCCTGGGTGCGCAAGAGGCCCGGTGAAAGCTTGAACCTGATCCGGGTGAGTGTTTGAGTGTCATCCGCACAGTAGGAAATGTCAAAATATTTGCGTCCAGCGGATGTGCATGACGTCCACTCATGCCAAGTGTACCGGGATCCCGATGTACAGTGACGAAACAATTTTTGAAAGAAAATATAAGAGAACCCACATGTGCAGCTTATGAGTATGAGTTAGACTTAGGTCAGGCATTCTCCATGATGTTGAGGTTACTGAGAAGTCAGGGATATGCCATTTCAAGGGTGATGTTAACCCTTTGCCGGCAAGTGCATTTTGTATATGAAATCCATAACATTGAGAAGGATGCCAATAACTCACAACGAGGGCACATTTTGTATGTGCAAGTTATGTTTTCTTGGAAGTCTGGTACTACTTCTTGACGATGTAAAAAATTATTTTCACATACCACACACATACGCTACTAAATTGGCACCTATACGTCTAAACACGGAAATTGTACACAATGCAAATCGTCAGATTCCGACATTGACATGAAACTGCCAAAACAAGTCGACTTCAGAGCGGAAACGAACGCCATAGCCATCACAGACTTCAGTGGCCGTGCCTCGCTCGCAATTGAGAGCAGCATCGCCCCAACATCGCTGTCCGATGGCTCCGTAAGGTCGTGCGCAAGTCGCGCAGCGCTGCCGTCACTCAGGTACGTAGAAAGTCGATGGCCTAAAATTCCGTCTCTGGAAGACTGTCGACACGGGGATCACTCTCCATGGCTTCCACACCATAAGCACCATCAGATTCTTCCAGTTACATCACGACGACATCGTCTTCAGCGGCTGGAGCTCCCGATATTTGCGTGAGAATTTACTTGGCGTGCTCTCCGCTCCGCAATTTGAAATTCGCTTGCATCGGCGGCTGGAACGAAGTATTTATCTATCTGTCGTGGGTCCCAGAGCAAAGGTCTGCTAGGTCCTCGTCGGAGAAGTCATCTGAGGACGAAAGGAACTCACTGCGCAAGAGGAAATGCACCTGACGACGTTTTGACGGAGGCAGACGGCATTGTCGGCGCGCGTGTATTTCCGTAAATTTTCGATCACGCAGTTCTCAATGAAATCAAATGGGACACGCGTAGATCTCTTCAGCTACGGATAGGATCATACCTAGGCTGTGTGAGGTCCACGAGAAATCCCCGTGGGCTGATGCTTCCTGTCATACCAGGCATGGTTTTAGTATGCATGTCGAATGCGTCGTTTACGACGCATTCAAGTATGGGGCTGCCGGTAAAGGGTTAAAGGGGAAGTTAAGGCAAAAATTAAAATTTCACCAGTTGTAGTCTTCGGGGTGCTGAGTCGAATGGTCTTGGTCCGAGAAAGCTGAGACGCTCCCTTCCTACTTGAATCCCAATCGAACTCGCGCACTTCCACCGAAACTGGGTGACTGCGCCCTACTAGATGGGGATTTGTATGCAAAATGTCACTAAAACAGTAAAGGCGCCATTTCGTTCTTATAAAAGCACGGATGACCGCAATTGGCCCGCATGTTGTAGTCTTTTGGACGCTGAGTAGACTGGTTTTGGTCTGAAAAGGCTGCGATGCAGCGTTCCTCCTTTATTCCCAATCGAACATGGTTGAACAAGCCGTCACGTGCTCCTGGGTGCCCAAATCACCTGGTCACCACGCCAGCAGGCGACAACTTTCACACCAAGGTTCAACTCGAGTTCAACTCGAGTGACAGGACTGCACCTAAAAAAGGTCAAACAGGCTAGTAAGTTGTACCCTGCAGGCACGGTGACCAGCTGACTGGCGTACCCAGGAGCACGTGACCGCTTGTTCAACCATGTTCGATTGAGAATAAAAGAGGAACGCTGCATCAAAGCCTTTTCGGACCAAAACCAATCGACTCAGCGTCCTAAAGACTACAACATGTGGGCCAATCGCGGTCATCCATGCTTTTATAAGAACGAAATGGCGCCTTTAGTGACATTTTGCATACAAATCCCCATCTAGTAGGGCGCAGTCACCCAGTTTCGGTGGAAGTGCGCGAGTTCGATTGGGATTCAAGTAGGAAGGGAGCGTCTCAGCTTCCTCGGACCAAGACCATTCGACTCAGCACCCCGAAGACTACAACTGGTGAAAATTTAGATTTTTGCCTTAACTTCCCCTTTAAGCTCAGATAGTGAGCCAAGGATTATTATTATAATAACACTGCTAGCCCTGAAACCTATACAGCCCCCACATTCACTCACAGCTTCTCATACAGCGCTACACTGAGACCCACCCTCTCCTGGCATATATACCAGCATGGTCGGTACCTCATCCTCATTTTTCCTGAAGATTGCGAAAGCATGAAACGTAGCAACAAACAAGCGTTGATTGCCCCTGTTGCTCTGAATAACAAACACTGACAAAATTAGTATAATGGGTTTACTGGCAAACTGGCGATGATTTTCTTTCCCAGGTTGACTATCGATACGGGCATCTTAGTTGCTGACAATATCCGCACTTTGTTACTGGATGTTTAAAAACATTTGCGTTCAACCGTTATCACTCAGAACTCCCTATGACTCGCCGCATGCCATGCGAAGCGCTATCACATTTCAGTTGCCAGCACTGTAGTAGCAAGAGTATATAAGCCCCCAAGAGTGTGCAACTCTGCACATGGGATCTCCGACGGCGAAAACTCACACCACGTGTCTCAGGTACGTTTTTTACTACGTACTACTAAGGATAGCGTGCTCGCAATCCGAAAATCTGTCATGATCATGCTGGCGAGTTGCATACGCTCAGTGAGTTTCTGCCAGGGAGTGCTTTATTATTACTCCACTGCTCGCTAAAACGGGCTGGAAGCGTACAACTGCGACACTGCACCACGCGATGTGAGTTTTCGCCGTCGGCGAACCCCATAGGAAGGGTATCAGGAGTTGCACACTTTTGGGGGGTTTTATACTCTTGATACTACTACGAGTGGTCGGGATGGTTGATTTGAGAAAATTCATTGCAATAAATGGCCGGGCTGAATTGTAGGCAAGAGGTAATATGTATACTACAGCGCGTTTCACGAACATAGACGCGTGATTTCAAAAACATAGACGCGTGATTTCAAAAACATAGACGCGTGATTTCAAAAACATAGACGCGTGATTTCAAAAACATAGACGCGTGATTTCAAAAACATAGACGCTTGATTTCAAAAACATAGACGCGTGATTTCAAAAACATAGACGCGTGATTTCAAAAACATAGACGCGTGATTTCAAAAACATAGACGCGTGATTTCAAAAACATAGACGCGTGATTTCAAAAACATAGACGCGTGATTTCAAAAACATAGACGCGTGATTTCAAAAACATAGACGCGTGATTTCAAAAACATAGACGCGTGATTTCAAAAACATAGACGCGTGATTTCAAAAACATAGACGCGTGATTTCAAAAACATAGACGCGTGATTTCAAAAACATAGACGCGTGATTTCAAAAACATAGACGCGTGATTTCAAAAACATATACGCGTGATTTCAAAAACATAGACGCGTGATTTCAAAAACATAGACGCGTGATTTCAAAAACATAGACGCGTGATTTCAAAAACATAGACGCGTGATTTCAAAAACATAGACGCGTGATTTCAAAAACATAGACGCGTGATTTCAAAAACATAGACGCGTGATTTCAAAAACATAGACGCGTGATTTCAAAAACATAGACGCGTGATTTCAAAAACATAGACGCGTGATTTCAAAAACATAGACGCGTGATTTCAAAAACATAGACGCGTGATTTCAAAAACATAGACGCGTGATTTCAAAAACATAGACGCGTGATTTCAGAAACATAGACGCGTGATTTCAAAAACATAGACGCGTGATTTCAAAAACATAGACGCGTGATTTCAAAAACATAGATGCGTGATTTCAAAAACCCGTTAGGCCAGCATCTGTAATCTGTAATCGCTTTGTGCATACAAATTTCGAAATTGGGCTTTTATTTTCCGATCGCTTCAACAATTTTATGAGAATAATTGGGGGAAGAACCAGAGCAATATTCCGCAAATACTCCAGCCTGATTTGAAATATTTCGAAATGCCATGCATCTAGATTTTTGAAATGGACTGTAGTATAATAAAGCCTGAGGCTGCAGATTTATGGGAAATAAAGACCTGGATAAAAACCAGGTTGGGGGATCGCTGGTTGCTAAGTAGGGCTTGTCTGTTATGTCTGAAATTCTTCTTTTTGTGTCTAGCATACGTATGAGTTAACTGGCACCACAGCTGAGCAGTGTAAGTCCACACCCCACCCCACCCACACACATGTACACACACGTACACACACGTCCTACAACTACTATGATACAGCTACCCTAAGGGCCCGGTCACACATGCACTCGAAAGTAGCGTATACGCTGAAGCGAGGTCGCAGGAGCGAAAAATGGCATGGCAACGGCGAAAAGCGGAACTTCCGCTTCAGCGGAAACTCCAATCCGCTTCCTCCAAAATTTTCGAAGCGAGACTGTCGCTTCTGCGGATTCACTTCAGCGGAAAACACCACAGTCTGCTGTATATGGACTTGCTACGAGAAATTTGTATGCGTATGATGTCCATGCAACAAAAATGCGTGCAAGATAGTCATTGACCTCGTCTATTCTCCGTACCGTATGCACCACAGTCTCATTTTCCGCCAAAGTAGGAGTTGTGCCCTGTTTGTCTGTGTGACCATACACACGTGGTTTCGCTGGAGCGACACCAGGCTTGCTGCCGCCGAACCTCGTCGCCGAAGCGAATCCCAGTGCATGTGTGACCGGGCCCTAAACGGGTCACGCCGCCCTCCACCCAAGCATGGGCACTATGAAGGGCAGTGGCAAATAAAGAGAATCAGCTAGCAGAACTGGCAAAACAGATGACACATTGGAATAGAACGGACGACTGCTGTACTGCAACAACAACCTGACAGCCACAGTGACAACAACTGAAAACGAACAGGAAAGAAAAAACCGCAAAATTTCACTTCACAAAGAAACACTGTCCAAGAAAGAATCCACCAAGCAAAAGGAGAGTGGGCATCCCCCACCCGCCCCCCCCCCCCCTCCCGTCAACGTCCAGGTGTGAATGTGCCTGTGTTGTGAGCCATTCACAGGATGTGTTTACCCTTTCTACTGCCTACTTCAGGGGCAACGTCGGAAGGCATTTTAGTGTGGTACAGTTAGCCATCTGAAGTACAATTTACTCGTGGGGGGAAGGATGCTGAGCCGAAAAGTTTGGAAATTTAGAGCCCAAATCAGTGCATTTTATTGATTTACGGGGTACTTTGGGCAAATAGTGGTACGGTCAATACCGTAGTGACCGTACCGTGTGCGACGCCCCCGATACTTGCATGCACATCGTATTGCCGAGGATATAAGTAACACCTTTTCACGCTAAAATTCAAGGGCAAAGAAAGGAGTTGCGACTTACAATTGAGCATGACGTACTACTGAACGGAATATATCGAAACACTTTTTTTTTCATTTAACTTGCCATATTTTGCGTGTGCATTTTTGCCTTCTTGTTCTTTTATTCCATGGCTGGTAGCCCTCATTCATAATATTGGTTGACACCATGTCATCCATGAATTGAGAATAATAATAATAATAATAATAATTTTTTTAAAGAGGTCGGAGGCGGATAATACTTTAAAACGAAGGTAAGTTATGGGTCGCAAATATCCACGCAAACACACATCCAGTCATAATAAGGCACTTGTCATAAGTATCCGAACGTTTTCGGTCCCTTCTCATCAAGGATTATACAGGGAATGGCTCAAGCTGGAAAGACTAAAACTTATATAGCGTAAAGATAATTAGATAACAACACTCGTGACAAGGTGGAAAATTATCAAGTTTAGCACGACACAAAACCCGAAGGAAAATAATAATAGTGACAACAACATAGTGAGCAAATTAAGTTACATTGTTACCACCTCGACGAGGAGTAACACCAAACAATTGTAGCGACAACACATTTTCTTTCTGTACGCAAAGTTCAGGATCTAACTTACGGATATACAAAGCTTCTAACACAGCCAAATGTAACGCACATCTACCACGTGACAATATTGAGAAAACATTATCACTGTACAACTCACGACAATTGGTACGGGCTGACAGATGTTGCTTGATTGACGAAGTGCGATTCTTAGCTCCATTGGGTGTTGTCTCCTCCAATGTCCCGTCATCTCGCCTCTTCGTGGCATCACCACTATCTGTCTCTTCGCGTTTCCGCGGCCTTCCACGTTTCTTGACACTAACCGTTGGGTGCGCGATACCCGGTGTCCTTTCCGTTACGTCTCCTCCATTGCGGATTTCTATTGAGCTTCTTACTCCAACTTGTCCGGTGTCCGATATTGAGGTTAGTTTTCGCGGTCTACCACGTTTTCGAATATTGACTGTTGTTGTCACTTCCGTTGTCGTTGTACGTTCGTCCTCATCAGTCCGTATTTTCACTTGGCTTCTCGTCACCCTTTCCGACGCCGACAGATCCTTTGTCAGTTTCGGTGGTTTACGTGTGTGCGGACAAGGGTCGGGCAACGGTTATTATGTCAAGGGAGGACTACCAAACCAAGATGATGGTCATACTAGAGGATAAGACAAAATTCTGCAGACTCGGACCGTGCGATGTATATGACCATACAGAAAACATCGACACTAAACTTAGCAAATACCTATTGTCTCTTTCAAAAACACATCAAATTTCTGATTATGAGTACGACCATCTGGCGCCGACGGGATCAACACGACCACGAATGTACGGGCTCCCAAAAATTCACAAGAAGAACATTCCCTTACGACCAATACTCAGCATGTCTGGGTCACCGCAATTTAAAACATCCAAGTGGCTATGTGCCATGCTACAACCGGTACTCAACCTCTACAATAGCCATTGCGTCAAAAATACTTTCGAGTTTGTAGAAAAGCTAAAGGACGCAAGCTTTGAATCGAGCGGATTCATGTGCTCGTATGACGTGGTGAGCTTATTTACTAACGTGCCACTACGGGAGACCATTGACATCTGCGCAACAACACTGTACCACAATAAGTCCATTACTCCGCCGTCTTTGAACGAAACGGAGTTTGTGAAACTCATGTTAATGGTTACGTCGGGCGTTGAGTTTTCATTTGGCAACGTTATGTATAAACAAATAGATGGCGTTGCCATGGGCTCGCCGCTTGGTCCTGTATTGGCTAATATCTTTGTAGGGTTCTGTGAAGCGTCCATTAGTCCATCATTGTGGCCCTCTATGTACTGTCGTTTTGTAGACGATGTGTACTGTCACGATGAGGATGTCTGTGGGACTTTTCTACTAACTCTGAATAGTCTCCACCCGGCGTTGAGATTCACGTCGGAAGCGGAACAAAACGGCAGCTTATCCTTCTTGGATGTACAAATATCACGGAATATTAACACTAAGAGTTTGGACACCACTATCTATAGGAAGCCAACGTTCACCGGCCTCTACATTCCGTGGGGGAGCTATACTCCAACGAAATCGAAGAGACATCTTGTGAAGGCGCTAGTTTATCGTGCACATAGAATATGTTCCCCTCATCTATTGCAGGACGAATTAGACAGACTGACATCAATATTTACGAACAACGGCTATCCAAAGGAATTTCTGGCCAAGCTAATCAACGAAAAACCGGTGACAGACAAGCCTATCCAATTTGGACCTGACCGTTGCCCAGTGGTGCTCCGTTTACCCTGGGTTGGCACCGGTTCTGCGCGCGTGGAGAAGGATGTTCGTGGTATCGTATGTCCATCATATCCGTGCGTCAAGCTGTACGTCATATTTGGGACAGTGCGTGCGTTCAGTGTGAAGAAGGATGTTCTACCTACCCTTAGTAAAAGTAACCTTATCTATTTCTTTCAATGCCGACAATGTGAAGATCGGTATGTAGGTAGAACCCTTCAGCACCTGGGCGCACGCATTCGTCAACATGTGCCGTTAAGTTGTATTCCGCTTGATGCGCGCGATTGTCGTCCTCGCCGTGGTCGTCCTCCAAAATGTGCTGTCCAGTCCATCGGTGGATCTTCCTCTTCCCGTGAAGATGTGACTGCATGCCCGTCCTCCTCTGCGTGTGTAGGACACGGGCCAGCTGAGAACAGCATAAAAGATGGTGCAAGACCCACACGTAAACCACCGAAACTGACAAAGGATCTGTCGGCGTCGGAAAGGGTGACGAGAAGCCAAGTGAAAATACGGACTGATGAGGACGAACGTACAACGACAACGGAAGTGACAACAACAGTCAATATTCGAAAACGTGGTAGACCGCGAAAACTAACCTCAATATCGGACACCGGACAAGTTGGAGTAAGAAGCTCAATAGAAATCCGCAATGGAGGAGACGTAACGGAAAGGACACCGGGTATCGCGCACCCAACGGTTAGTGTCAAGAAACGTGGAAGGCCGCGGAAACGCGAAGAGACAGATAGTGGTGATGCCACGAAGAGGTGAGATGACGGGACATTGGAGGAGACAACACCCAATGGAGCTAAGAATCGCACTTCGTCAATCAAGCAACATCTGTCAGCCCGTACCAATTGTCGTGAGTTGTACAGTGATAATGTTTTCTCAATATTGTCACGTGGTA
>NC_088655.1:23827575-24075075 GCF_964019385.1 Sycon ciliatum | reverse complement strand
CTCTCTCTCTCTCTCTCTCTCTCTCTCTCTCTCTCTCTCTCTCTCTCTCTCTCTCTCTCTCTCTCTCTCTCTCTCTCTCTCTCTCTCTCTCTCTCTCTCTCCCCCCCCTCTGCTAAGCCATCCGTCCTCCCTTCATTCGTCGCCAACTACAGTAATTCAACTGCGAAGAGTCCTGCTATGCTGGTTCATTTTCTCGACGGCTAGCCCCGCTCCGGTCCGGCGATGCATTCATCATTGCTGCTGTTGCTCTGGGGTGGTTATCACGAAAATGAGATTCTTGAATCTGCGATCTGGGCATCCAAAACGGAGATCTACTCCTGGAGTCATGCTATGACATGCCAAGACGCGAGGAGTACATCAGGTAGATCGTATGAACGCGTTGTACATGATCGTAGTGCGACTGCGAAACACTGGTATGCAGTGCACGCAGACAAACACAAACACACACATGCGCACATAACACGACCGCACAAAACGATGCATGGGTCCACTGGTCGCATGGCATAGCGGTGACATCCACTCTACGCGTCGCTGTCCTGACTCCGGAGAGATGCCAAAATCCTGACAGTTGTTGCCAGGGCATTACCAGATTACTCACTGCTGCCAAACCATCCGATTTAGACCTCAACACTGTACGAAAATTCACTTTCATCCTGAAAACGAACCTTTGCGATTTTGACAGAAACCCAACTTTGCAATCATGTATGATGTAGGGGTCGGGTTGAACACAACATACTTACCACAGTCTTGGGCATCGGTAATCGGTCAGGACTTGGGACTCGGGAGGAAAGGTGCCGAATGTAAGCACGGTAATCTTTTGAATAATTGGAGGCGTGCTGCTGGTGTGGCAAACGAGGTGGGCCGGAGGACGCATGTGGTCAGGAGTTCGGTTAGTAAAAGCGGTCGGATATTGGGTGAAACATTATTTTGAGAGCTATAACATGATAACTATTACTTCGAAGTACATGTATGTGCCGCTGAGTCAGCCTACTGCTCCGGAATGCACTCATGGCCGAACAAATCCACTTGCACATAACCACCACGCATAGCGAGGCGAATCCAGTTACGGGTACTATTGGCAGACTTCAACCCGACCCCTACGTCATACATGATTGCAAAGCGTATACCTGGTATACATGGATGAGAGAGTGACGCCTCTCAGCCATGGTGGTTCTGTTCTTGAACCCTATGGCCTATGTCTTTCGCTAATGAGCAGGTGGGTTTGAGGACCCGCAGTATTCTGAGTAGCAGTCGTAGAAACAAGAGTAGCTTGTTTCACGTCGGAACTTTCAATGTTCGTGGACTAAATTCGAATTTGAAAAAAAATCAACTTTTTTGTGACCTAACAAGATATGGAGCTGAACTCTGCTGCCTGCAAGAGACGAAAATCTCTCAGGGCTTCGATGGAATTATTGATAATTATCGACTCCTGTGTCTTTCGTCGACCTCTCGACACTATGGACTTGGATTCGCCGTAAAAATAAGTTTACTGCCCCGAATTCACAGATACTGGAGTATCTCTGACCGGATCGCTGTGCTGCAGCTATGGCTGTCCGATAGAACTCTGTGCTCGTTTATCAACGTTTATGCACCAACATCTGGACGCGTTGCGGAGGATCCTGCCTGTCTGGATGAATTCTACAACAGTTTATTGGAGACAATTCAGAAGCTTCGATCATCAGCCATGCTTTTCGTGATAGGTGATTTCAATGCAAAAGTTGGAAAACGTTCCGTTACAGCTACGGGGAGACATGATTTGTCGTGCTGCGGAACACACTCAAGAGGCCGCCGCAATTACAGTGGACAGGCTCTGACTGACTTTGCGTCGGGCAACCACCTGTTTGCTTGCAACACTGCATTCCAACACCGTGCGGCACATATCACAACATGGACAGGATGGCGTCACAACCCAGACGGTGGTTCAGCAATACCCATATACAACCAGATCGATTATATATTCTGTCGGAATAGTGAGCGTTCTGTGGTGGAAGATGCGAGGTCATATGCGGGGACAAAGATGGAGAGTGACCACCGCCTTGTCCTCGCTAAAGTCAACCTGACCAATCTTTACAAGAAATTGAATGCGCCATGCATATCAAGGGAGACCAATGACAAATTCAGTGTATCTGAATTCAGTGACTTGAGCAAGAGGGAGGCATACCAAGCGGCAATCGAGCGGGGTCTGGAATTGACATGCCGTGAGATGGACAACATGGGTGTTGAGGAGCATGCCCGGAAGATCATCGGCATTATGAAGGAGTCAGCTGCATCATCCATTGGCATAGTACCAAAAAGAAGAAAAGTACATACAAATGGCTATAACAATGCCATTGAACAGCTAGCCGAGAAAAAACGCAAGTTACGTTTGGATCTCACTAACTGCAAAGACGCTGGGAAGATTTCTGAGATGAAGCAAGAACGCAATCGCATTTCACACCAGATTCGGCGGGAATGCCTCAAGATGGCATCGAGCAGGCTTGATGAACGAGTGGGAGAAATAGGAAGAATAAGAATGACGCAAAGATGTTCAAAGCAACCCAGCTACTCCGTCGTCAGAAACAATCACCGGTTATCGTTGAGGATGCTGAAGGCAAAATTATATCTCAACCTGCGGAATCGGTGGAAGCGGTCAAGGAACACTTCAGAACTATATTCTGCGACCAGGCACTAGCAACAACTGTGTTGGAGAGGAGTGAAATGCCACTGAACCGATCCATAACGATTGAGGTGTCCAAGGCTGCAAAACGTTTAAATAACGGCAGAGCATCCGGCCCCAAAGGAATCCCGGCTGAGCTCCTGAAGTATGGGACGCAATCACTGCATGGTAACATAGCCACATTATTCAATAATTACGCTAAAGATCAACGCATCCAGCTTGGTGATGGTATATTGGTCCCGTTGCCGAAACCGGGCAAGAAGAGAGGTCCTCCTGCAAATTTGCGGCCAGTTACCCTTCTAAATACACTACGCAAGCTACTGTCTCTAATCGTATTGACGCGTATTAAGCCGGCCGTTGATCAATACCTCTCGCCCTGCCAGAGCGGATTTCGCAGCGGGAGAAGTACAGCGGATGCTGTGTACTCCCACAGATGGTTGGCAGCAAGATGCCAAAGAGTAAAGGAAGATATCGCCATTTTGGGAATTGATATGTCGAAAGCCTTTGACACTATTTCAAGACCAAAGCTCATGAACGTGCTGGAGACTATTGTGAACCGGGACGAATTACATCTTATTCAGTGCTTACTTACGGATACCACCATTAAAGTACGGCTAAACAACATCCTGAGCCAGCCACTTGAAACATACAATGGGACTCCACAGGGAGATTCTCTGTCGCCGGTATTGTTTACGATATACTTGGTCCGACTTATTAAAATGTGCGTTTCGCTTCGAACGTCAACCAAACAAATTTAAATAATCTCAGGACGGAATAAACTATCCAGCTATCTAACACTATCCTTCAGTTGTCAATGTTGAAGAAGAAATGGCTCCAACTCTAACGGAGGCAGCGGCTCAGGATGCTAGTCGACTCGAGCATTTTGCGTCCAAATTTTGTCGTCAGAGGACTCCTGTTGCTTCTCGCGCAACACAGAGAAGCCTGGTGCTGAAATCAACACCCCCCTGCGATGGAGGATTGTCACGGAGTACCAGAACCTCCTGGGCGATCGTTCTCGAGTGCCTCCTGGCGGATTGAAATCGCTGCAATCGCTGTTTCCTTGGCAGAATTTCAGCAAACGCGTCATCCAGAAACTCGTGCAGAAAGCACCAGCATCGCTCCGTCCAGTTTGCTGATCTCTCTCGCAGTCGTTCACGATGTGGCGGCCGACGAATCAAGATCACAGAAGAGATCGTCGAGAAGTTGAATGAAATAAACAACCGGCCTTGATGTCGACTTTCAGGCGACAACCTGGCTGGAAAACTGAAGCGCAGAAAGGGTGAATTATCCGGCAGATACGGTGCGGAATCCTCGGATCCGCGCGCGGAGCCGCGATCGCGATGCGTCACAAGATCGCCAGTCTCCGGGGCCAGTGGATTCGTGAAACAGGCAGGGCCTAGCTAGGGAAGAGCACGCATGATCTGACTGCATGACATGTCGACACAGATCAGACTCAGTATGCACGCGGTACACGGTGGTCAGAAGTGATTTTTTATGCGTGGTGGTTTACTTGTTCGCCTCATTTGAAGGTGTCGTGGGAACTTCAGGCGAAAACACCTACAGCCACCATTCTGGTAGTCGTACTGCACGAGAAGGAGGCGAAGTCGATCGTGCCTATGGAGTGAAAAAATCAAAGAAGCGCAGTGTAGTTTGGAGGAGATGAAAAAATGTCGACGTTTTGCAGGTTGACGCACATGCAGATGCGCCCTGAGACACCAGCAGCGATGAAAACTAGAAGGTCAGGCCAAGAAACGACACAGTAGTTATCTATCTACCGTCTCTTGGTTGATTTTTTAGTACAAGTGCTGCTTTGTACATATGCTTGAGTTTTGAAGTGAAGCGCACATTTTAATAAGTCAGACCAAGTATTATGCTACTCCCTGGTATCCATGCTCGGACCAGGGAGTAGAATTTTACTACTCCCTAGCCCTGGTTCGTAGTCTACCAATCGCGTGACCGCGTGCTTGTGCACGGCAGACGTTCTCCCGTTAGTAATAATAATTATTATAATACTAAAGTCCTTTATTTGATGGATGGGAAATGGGGATTGGGGATGCACGAGGAATTTCCATCTTTGGAACTGCTTCTGACAAGAGCTGCTTTTGGATATTTCGTCTCCAAAGGCCTTGCCTGAAAAGAGCCCAAACCTGAACTACTTTCAAGTACTTAAGTGACTTGTGCAGTTGGCCGCTAGCGCGCTCTACATGTATAACGAAACATCTACAGTAGCAAGGGAAAATGTGGAAAATTGGCAAAAAGGTCGGGCCAATGGCATACGCGATTAAAGTCGCACGCAGTGAGTCGTACAATACTGTGCCTCCAATCACTGGATCCATTTTTGATTGGGCTCAGTTGTACGAATCCCCGCTCCACCGACATTCAGGGAATCTCAATTCACAGGCCGGCCCTGATGCGCTTACCATAGGCGACTAACAGTAACTACTGGTGCAGAAAGCTTTTATACTATCGTTTCGATACTTCAGTGTCAGTCATGACTAAACTTCTTGGCCATTCTAAACCCAATGCACAATGGACATCATAATACTGTACTGACACCAAGTTCACACTATTTTTACAAACACTGCTAATACACATCCGGTTACCAGCGTGTTTCTAGGTGCAAAGACATTACCATATATGGTCACTGGAGTCTGGAGTGAAAGAATCTGATGATGTCGATATCCTGGAGGCCTTGGCACGGGAAAGAGCTTGTTGTGACGGCCTGGGTGGAGGATAATCGGACAGAATGGGACGACATCCATGCACATGTACTGCGAAGAACATGTACAGTACACTCTCACTCACCTTCACACAATCATGGCGATTTCCTTTTTCTGTGCCCTGTTCTGTGGCTGAGTGTGTCAGTCTTGTAGTGAACTAACACACTACAGCCCTGCCTCAGTTTGTTACTTTGCCTGACGATTGATAGATTCAAGAAACTGAGTATTTGCTTTCTCCATCAACCACCATGATTCCACAACGGCGCTCACCAGCCAACCTTGACAAGTAGTTGCCACAGAAGACTTTCAAGAAAGCGACACATCCATTTTGTACTCAGTCCCTTCATACAGGTGTCTCGGCGACTACCGCCGGGTATAGAACTCTCTTCAGTGAAGTTCAGAAGGTTGATTTTGTTGAATGGCTAATACATGTAGGTGGGCAAAAGCACCCCGGTTTTGTACCGAAAGGAGAAACATATTGCGCGCCCAAAGGACGAAGATTTAGGGCTAAGGAAGAGAGCAGAAAAGAGCAGAGTGCAAAGTGCCGTGATACAATAACAAAACAGAGTAAGCTGGTCATCTGAAGTGCTAGTGCTAGTAGTCACTAAATCAACGTCAACTACAATTATCAAGCCACATATCTGCAACGTCACGAGGGTGCTGGCAAAAGTCCTGCCGCCGTGCAGCCCAATACGTGGCTCAAAAACGTGATTTTTTTGACTTGCCGCGTGCTTGTGCAAAAGTCCTGCTGCACGGCGCTCAAAAACGTGATTTTTTGGACTTGGAACAAAATTCTGCACACTTTCGCGTGTTTCCATGATACGACAAGTTGCGCACGGTCTGCTCACATTCAAATACAGTGCTGCCAACAAATGACAGCGTGCAACAAAAAAGTCTTTCCTTGCAAGGGCACATTTTAGGCCATAACTCTTGAACGGCTAGTCAGATCGGGACACAATTTTCAGAGAATTTGCACCTATTCAAGCTCTTTCAACTGACGTAGCACTCAATCTGAATTTACAAATTACTTTTTTTTCAGCGAATTTTGGGTAGTCTGCCACCTTTTAAAAGTGACTTGTCCAGTTGGCCGCTAGCGCGCTCTACATGTATAACGAAACATCTACAGTAGCAAGGGAAAATGTGGAAAATTGGCAAAAAGGTCGGGCCAATGGCATACGCGATTAAAGTCGCACGCAGTGAGTCGTACAATACTGTGCCTCCAATCACTGGATCCATTTTTGCTTGGGCTCAGTTGTACGAATCCCCGCTCCACCGACATTCAGGGAATCTCAATTCACAGGCCGGCCCTGATGCGCTTACCATAGGCGACTAACAGTAACTACTGGTGCAGAAAGCTTTTATACTATCGTTTCGATACTTCAGTGTCAGTGATGACTAAACTTCTTGGCCATTCTAAACCCAATGCACAATGGACATCATAATACTGTACTGACACCAACTTCACACTATTTTTACAAACACTGCTAATACACATCCGGTTACCAGCGTGTTGCTAGGTGCAAAGACATTACCATATATGGTCACTGGAGTCTGGAGTGAAAGAATCTGATGATGTCGATATCCTGGAGGCCTTGGCACGGGAAAGAGCTTGTTGTGACGGCCTGGGTGGAGGATAATCGGACAGAATGGGACGACATCCATGCACATGTACTGCGAAGAACATGTACAGTACACTCTCACCTTCACACAATCATGGCGATTTCCTTTTTCTGTGCCCTGTTCTGTGGCTGAGTGTGTCAGTCTTGTAGTGAACTAACACACTACAGCCCTGCCTCAGTTTGTTACTTTGCCTGACGATTGATAGATTCAAGAAACTGAGTATTTGCTTTCTCCATCAACCACCATGATTCCACAACGGCGCTCACCAGCCAACCTTGACAAGTAGTTGCCACAGAAGACTTTCAAGAAAGCGACACATCCATTTTGTACTCAGTCCCTTCATACAGGTGTCTCGGCGACTACCGCCGGGTATAGAACTCTCTTCAGTGAAGTTCAGAAGGTTGATTTTGTTGAATGGCTAATACATGTAGGTGGGCAAAAGCACCCCGGTTTTGTACCGAAAGGAGAAACATATTGCGCGCCCAAAGGACGAAGATTTAGGGCTAAGGAAGAGAGCAGAAAAGAGCAGAGTGCAAAGTGCCGTGATACAATAACAAAACAGAGTAAGCTGGTCATCTGAAGTGCTAGTGCTAGTAGTCACTAAATCAACGTCAACTACAATTATCAAGCCACATATCTGCAACGTCACGAGGGTGCTGGCAAAAGTCCTGCCGCCGTGCAGCCCAATACGTGGCTCAAAAACGTGATTTTTTTGACTTGCCGCGTGCTTGTGCAAAAGTCCTGCTGCACGGCGCTCAAAAACGTGATTTTTTGGACTTGGAACAAAATTCTGCACACTTTCGCGTGTTTCCATGATACGACAAGTTGCGCACGGTCTGCTCACATTCAAATACAGTGCTGCCAACAAATGACAGCGTGCAACAAAAAAGTCTTTCCTTGCAAGGGCACATTGTAGGCCATAACTCTTGAACGGCTAGTCAGATCGGGACACAATTTTCAGAGAATTTGCACCTATTCAAGCTCTTTCAACTGACGTAGCACTCAATCTGAATTTACAAATTACTTTGTTTTCAGCGAATTTTGGGTAGTCTGCCACCTTTTAAAAGTGACTTGTCCAGTTGGCCGCTAGCGCGCTCTACATGTATAACGCAACATCTACAGTAGCAAGGGAAAATGTGGAAAATTGGCAAAAAGGTCGGGCCAATGCAATGGCATACGCGATTAAAGTCGCACGCAGTGAGTCGTACAATACTGTGCCTCCAATCACTGGATCCATTTTTGATTGGGCTCAGTTGTACGAATCCCCGCTCCACCGACATTCAGGGAATCTCAATTCACAGGCCGGCCCTGATGCGCTTACCATAGGCGACTAACAGTAACTACTGGTGCAGAAAGCTTTTATACTATCGTTTCGATACTTCAGTGTCAGTCATGACTAAACTTCTTGGCCATTCTAAACCCAATGCACAATGGACATCATAATACTGTACTGACACCAACTTCACACTATTTTTACAAACACTGCTAATACACATCCGGTTACCAGCGTGTTGCTAGGTGCAAAGACATTACCATATATGGTCACTGGAGTCTGGAGTGAAAGAATCTGATGATGTCGATATCCTGGAGGCCTTGGCACGGGAAAGAGCTTGTTGTGACGGCCTGGGTGGAGGATAATCGGACAGAATGGGACGACATCCATGCACATGTACTGCGAAGAACATGTACAGTACACTCTCACCTTCACACAACCATGGCGATTTCCTTTTTCTGTGCCCTGTTCTGTGGCTGAGTGTGTCAGTCTTGTAGTGAACTAACACACTACAGCCCTGCCTCAGTTTGTTACTTTGCCTGACGATTGATAGATTCAAGAAACTGAGTATTTGCTTTCTCCATCAACCACCATGATTCCACAACGGCGCTCACCAGCCAACCTTGACAAGTAGTTGCCACAGAAGACTTTCAAGAAAGCGACACATCCATTTTGTACTCAGTCCCTTCATACAGGTGTCTCGGCGACTACCGCCGGGTATAGAACTCTCTTCAGTGAAGTTCAGAAGGTTGATTTTGTTGAATGGCTAATACATGTAGGTGGGCAAAAGCACCCCGGTTTTGTACCGAAAGGAGAAACATATTGCGCGCCCAAAGGACGAAGATTTAGGGCTAAGGAAGAGAGCAGAAAAGAGCAGAGTGCAAAGTGCCGTGATACAATAACAAAACAGAGTAAGCTGGTCATCTGAAGTGCTAGTGCTAGTAGTCACTAAATCAACGTCAACTACAATTATCAAGCCACATATCTGCAACGTCACGAGGGTGCTGGCAAAAGTCCTGCCGCCGTGCAGCCCAATACGTGGCTCAAAAACGTGATTTTGTTGACTTGCCGCGTGCTTGTGCAAAAGTCCTGCTGCACGGCGCTCAAAAACGTGATTTTTTGGACTTGGAACAAAATTCTGCACACTTTCGCGTGTTTCCATGATACGACAAGTTGCGCACGGTCTGCTCACATTCAAATACAGTGCTGCCAACAAATGACAGCGTGCAACAAAAAAGTCTTTCCTTGCAAGGGCACATTGTAGGCCATAACTCTTGAACGGCTAGTCAGATCGGGACACAATTTTCAGAGAATTTGCACCTATTCAAGCTCTTTCAACTGACGTAGCACTCAATCTGAATTTACAAATTACTTTGTTTTCAGCGAATTTTGGGTAGTCTGCCACCTTTTAAAAGTGACTTGTCCAGTTGGCCGCTAGCGCGCTCTACATGTATAACGAAACATCTACAGTAGGAAAGGTTTGCTCCCCACACCGGAGCTACAGTAGCAAGGGAAAATGTGGAAAATTGGCAAAAAGGTCGGGCCAATGGCATACGCGATTAAAGTCGCACGCAGTGAGTCGTACAATACTGTGCCTCCAATCACTGGATCCATTTTTGCTTGGGCTCAGTTGTACGAATCCCCGCTCCACCGACATTCAGGGAATCTCAATTCACAGGCCGGCCCTGATGCGCTTACCATAGGCGACTAACAGTAACTACTGGTGCAGAAAGCTTTTATACTATCGTTTCGATACTTCAGTGTCAGTCATGACTAAACTTCTTGGCCATTCTAAACCCAATGCACAATGGACATCATAATACTGTACTGACACCAACTTCACACTATTTTTACAAACACTGCTAATACACATCCGGTTACCAGCGTGTTGCTAGGTGCAAAGACATTACCATATATGGTCACTGGAGTCTGGAGTGAAAGAATCTGATGATGTCGATATCCTGGAGGCCTTGGCACGGGAAAGAGCTTGTTGTGACGGCCTGGGTGGAGGATAATCGGACAGAATGGGACGACATCCATGCACATGTACTGCGAAGAACATGTACAGTACACTCTCACCTTCACACAATCATGGCGATTTCCTTTTTCTGTGCCCTGTTCTGTGGCTGAGTGTGTCAGTCTTGTAGTGAACTAACACACTACAGCCCTGCCTCAGTTTGTTACTTTGCCTGACGATTGATAGATTCAAGAAACTGAGTATTTGCTTTCTCCATCAACCACCATGATTCCACAACGGCGCTCACCAGCCAACCTTGACAAGTAGTTGCCACAGAAGACTTTCAAGAAAGCGACACATCCATTTTGTACTCAGTCCCTTCATACAGGTGTCTCGGCGACTACCGCCGGGTATAGAACTCTCTTCAGTGAAGTTCAGAAGGTTGATTTTGTTGAATGGCTAATACATGTAGGTGGGCAAAAGCACCCCGGTTTTGTACCGAAAGGAGAAACATATTGCGCGCCCAAAGGACGAAGATTTAGGGCTAAGGAAGAGAGCAGAAAAGAGCAGAGTGCAAAGTGCCGTGATACAATAACAAAACAGAGTAAGCTGGTCATCTGAAGTGCTAGTGTTAGTAGTCACTAAATCAACGTCAACTACAATTATCAAGCCACATATCTGCAACGTCACGAGGGTGCTGGCAAAAGTCCTGCCGCCGTGCAGCCCAATACGTGGCTCAAAAACGTGATTTTGTTGACTTGCCGCGTGCTTGTGCAAAAGTCCTGCTGCACGGCGCTCAAAAACGTGATTTTTTGGACTTGGAACAAAATTCTGCACACTTTCGCGTGTTTCCATGATACGACAAGTTGCGCACGGTCTGCTCACATTCAAATACAGTGCTGCCAACAAATGACAGCGTGCAACAAAAAAGTCTTTCCTTGCAAGGGCACATTTTAGGCCATAACTCTTGAACGGCTAGTCAGATCGGGAGAATTTGCACCTATTCAAGCTCTTTCAACTGACGTAGCACTCAATCTGAATTTACAAATTACTTTTTTTTCAGCGAATTTTGGGTAGTCTGCCACCTTTTAAAAGTGACTTGTCCAGTTGGCCGCTAGCGCGCTCTACATGTATAACGAAACATCTACAGTAGCAAGGGAAAATGTGGAAAATTGGCAAAAAGGTCGGGCCAATGGCATACGCGATTAAGGAGGCAGCCTACCCATAAATTTCATATGGCATTCAATTGACCGTAACTTTGGTGTTTCTCAATAGATTTGAGTGAAATTTTGACCACACACTCCTGCCACTATGCTGGCCCTCAGGACATGATTTACAAGTTCTTGCGCCTCACTGACAGGCTTTCCAGGCCGGAAAAACTCAAATTTCCGGCATAGTGCCACGGTGTGCGAGCCACCCAGGAGCCAAACAAATGCATTTACAATTTTTTCACATTTTCGTGCTCATTCTGTTCGTGCGCGGGACTCAAACCTAGAACAAGTCCAGAAGCAGCCATGGGTGATGGGGTAGAGCCCCTCAACGAGGCCCTGGAATCTGTCACAACGGAACGAGTGGGCGTTCTCTCACACACTCCCACAGACCCAAGTCAATTTTTGAATTTTTTTAGGTTTAGGGTGTGCTACGAGGTCGTACCTTTGATACAACATCCAGTGCTGGGACCTCCACAGCAAGCCATTTCCACAGCGCTGCACACCAAATCCAGGATACCCTCAGAAACCGGCAAAGACTACCACTCACGTTTCACTACTGCCTAGTACTGAATCCTACCTGACTTCTTCAATCGGACACGACTCAAACTTGCCAAAGTCACTAAATCATTATGTCAACTACAATAATCAAGCCACATATCTGCAACGTCACGAGGGTGCTGGCAAAAGTCCTGCTGCACGGCGGCGGGCTTCGCCCGCCGCCGTGCAGCCCAATACGTGGCTCAAAAACCTGATTTTTTGGACTTGGAGCAAAATTCTGCACGCTTTCACGTGTTTCCATGATACAAGTTGCGCACGGTCTGCTCACATTCAAATACAGTGCTGCCAACAAATGACAGCGTGCAACAAAAAAATCTTTCCTTGCAAGGGCACATTTTCGGCCATAACTCTTGAACGGCTGGTCAGATAGGGACACAATTTTCAGAGAATTTGCAGCTATTCTTGCTCTTTCAACTGACGTAGCACTCAATATGAATTTACAAATTCGATTTTTCAGCGAATTTTTGGGTAGTCTGCCACCTTAAAGTCGCACGCAGTGAGTCGTACAATACTGTGCCTCCAATCACTGGATCCATTTTTGATTGGGCTCAGTTGTACGAATCCCCGCTCCACCGACATTCAGGGAATCTCAATTCACAGGCCGGCCCTGATGCGCTTACCATAGGCGACTAACAGTAACTACTGGTGCAGAAAGCTTTTATACTATCGTTTCGATACTTCAGTGTCAGTCATGACTAAACTTCTTGGCCATTCTAAACCCAATGCACAATGGACATCATAATACTGTACTGACACCAACTTCACACTATTTTTACAAACACTGCTAATACACATCCGGTTACCAGCGTGTTGCTAGGTGCAAAGACATTACCATATATGGTCACTGGAGTCTGGAGTGAAAGAATCTGATGATGTCGATATCCTGGAGGCCTTGGCACGGGAAAGAGCTTGTTGTGACGGCCTGGGTGGAGGATAATCGGACAGAATGGGACGACATCCATGCACATGTACTGCGAAGAACATGTACAGTACACTCTCACCTTCACACAATCATGGCGATTTCCTTTTTCTGTGCCCTGTTCTGTGGCTGAGTGTGTCAGTCTTGTAGTGAACTAACACACTACAGCCCTGCCTCAGTTTGTTACTTTGCCTGACGATTGATAGATTCAAGAAACTGAGTATTTGCTTTCTCCATCAACCACCATGATTCCACAACGGCGCTCACCAGCCAACCTTGACAAGTAGTTGCCACAGAAGACTTTCAAGAAAGCGACACATCCATTTTGTACTCAGTCCCTTCATACAGGTGTCTCGGCGACTACCGCCGGGTATAGAACTCTCTTCAGTGAAGTTCAGAAGGTTGATTTTGTTGAATGGCTAATACATGTAGGTGGGCAAAAGCACCCCGGTTTTGTACCGAAAGGAGAAACATATTGCGCGCCCAAAGGACGAAGATTTAGGGCTAAGGAAGAGAGCAGAAAAGAGCAGAGTGCAAAGTGCCGTGATACAATAACAAAACAGAGTAAGCTGGTCATCTGAAGTGCTAGTGTTAGTAGTCACTAAATCAACGTCAACTACAATTATCAAGCCACATATCTGCAACGTCACGAGGGTGCTGGCAAAAGTCCTGCCGCCGTGCAGCCCAATACGTGGCTCAAAAACGTGATTTTTTTGACTTGCCGCGTGCTTGTGCAAAAGTCCTGCTGCACGGCGCTCAAAAACGTGATTTTTTGGACTTGGAACAAAATTCTGCACACTTTCGCGTGTTTCCATGATACGACAAGTTGCGCACGGTCTGCTCACATTCAAATACAGTGCTGCCAACAAATGACAGCGTGCAACAAAAAAGTCTTTCCTTGCAAGGGCACATTTTAGGCCATAACTCTTGAACGGCTAGTCAGATCGGGACACAATTTTCAGAGAATTTGCACCTATTCAAGCTCTTTCAACTGACGTAGCACTCAATCTGAATTTACAAATTACTTTGTTTTCAGCGAATTTTGGGTAGTCTGCCACCTTTTAAAAGTGACTTGTCCAGTTGGCCGCTAGCGCGCTCTACATGTATAACGAAACATCTACAGTAGCAAGGGAAAATGTGGAAAATTGGCAAAAAGGTCGGGCCAATGGCATACGCGATTAAGGAGGCAGCCTACCCATAAATTTCATATGGCATTCAATTGACCGTAACTTTGGTGTTTCTCAATAGATTTGAGTGAAATTTTGACCACACACTCCTGCCACTATGCTGGCCCTCAGGACATGATTTACAAGTTCTTGCGCCTCACTGACAGGCTTTCCAGGCCGGAAAAACTCAAATTTCCGGCATAGTGCCACGGTGTGCGAGCCACCCAGGAGCCAAACAAATGCATTTACAATTTTTTCACATTTTCGTGCTCATTCTGTTCGTGCGCGGGACTCAAACCTAGAACAAGTCCAGAAGCAGCCATGGGTGATGGGGTAGAGCCCCTCAACGAGGCCCTGGAATCTGTCACAACGGAACGAGTGGGCGTTCTCTCACACACTCCCACAGACCCAAGTCAATTTTTGAATTTTTTTAGGTTTAGGGTGTGCTACGAGGTCGTACCTTTGATACAACATCCAGTGCTGGGACCTCCACAGCAAGCCATTTCCACAGCGCTGCACACCAAATCCAGGATACCCTCAGAAACCGGCAAAGACTACCACTCACGTTTCACTACTGCCTAGTACTGAATCCTACCTGACTTCTTCAATCGGACACGACTCAAACTTGCCAAAGTCACTAAATCATTATGTCAACTACAATAATCAAGCCACATATCTGCAACGTCACGAGGGTGCTGGCAAAAGTCCTGCTGCACGGCGGCGGGCTTCGCCCGCCGCCGTGCAGCCCAATACGTGGCTCAAAAACCTGATTTTTTGGACTTGGAGCAAAATTCTGCACGCTTTCACGTGTTTCCATGATACAAGTTGCGCACGGTCTGCTCACATTCAAATACAGTGCTGCCAACAAATGACAGCGTGCAACAAAAAAATCTTTCCTTGCAAGGGCACATTTTCGGCCATAACTCTTGAACGGCTGGTCAGATAGGGACACAATTTTCAGAGAATTTGCAGCTATTCTTGCTCTTTCAACTGACGTAGCACTCAATATGAATTTACAAATTCGATTTTTCAGCGAATTTTTGGGTAGTCTGCCACCTTAAAGTCTCACGCAGTGAGTCGTACAATACTGTGCCTCCAATCACTGGATCCATTTTTGATTGGGCTCAGTTGTACGAATCCCCGCTCCACCGACATTCAGGGAATCTCAATTCACAGGCCGGCCCTGATGCGCTTACCATAGGCGACTAACAGTAACTACTGGTGCAGAAAGCTTTTATACTATCGTTTCGATACTTCAGTGTCAGTGATGACTAAACTTCTTGGCCATTCTAAACCCAATGCACAATGGACATCATAATACTGTACTGACACCAACTTCACACTATTTTTACAAACACTGCTAATACACATCCGGTTACCAGCGTGTTGCTAGGTGCAAAGACATTACCATATATGGTCACTGGAGTCTGGAGTGAAAGAATCTGATGATGTCGATATCCTGGAGGCCTTGGCACGGGAAAGAGCTTGTTGTGACGGCCTGGGTGGAGGATAATCGGACAGAATGGGACGACATCCATGCACATGTACTGCGAAGAACATGTACAGTACACTCTCACCTTCACACAATCATGGCGATTTCCTTTTTCTGTGCCCTGTTCTGTGGCTGAGTGTGTCAGTCTTGTAGTGAACTAACACACTACAGCCCTGCCTCAGTTTGTTACTTTGCCTGACGATTGATAGATTCAAGAAACTGAGTATTTGCTTTCTCCATCAACCACCATGATTCCACAACGGCGCTCACCAGCCAACCTTGACAAGTAGTTGCCACAGAAGACTTTCAAGAAAGCGACACATCCATTTTGTACTCAGTCCCTTCATACAGGTGTCTCGGCGACTACCGCCGGGTATAGAACTCTCTTCAGTGAAGTTCAGAAGGTTGATTTTGTTGAATGGCTAATACATGTAGGTGGGCAAAAGCACCCCGGTTTTGTACCGAAAGGAGAAACATATTGCGCGCCCAAAGGACGAAGATTTAGGGCTAAGGAAGAGAGCAGAAAAGAGCAGAGTGCAAAGTGCCGTGATACAATAACAAAACAGAGTAAGCTGGTCATCTGAAGTGCTAGTGTTAGTAGTCACTAAATCAACGTCAACTACAATTATCAAGCCACATATCTGCAACGTCACGAGGGTGCTGGCAAAAGTCCTGCCGCCGTGCAGCCCAATACGTGGCTCAAAAACGTGATTTTGTTGACTTGCCGCGTGCTTGTGCAAAAGTCCTGCTGCACGGCGCTCAAAAACGTGATTTTTTGGACTTGGAACAAAATTCTGCACACTTTCGCGTGTTTCCATGATACGACAAGTTGCGCACGGTCTGCTCACATTCAAATACAGTGCTGCCAACAAATGACAGCGTGCAACAAAAAAGTCTTTCCTTGCAAGGGCACATTTTAGGCCATAACTCTTGAACGGCTAGTCAGATCGGGAGAATTTGCACCTATTCAAGCTCTTTCAACTGACGTAGCACTCAATCTGAATTTACAAATTACTTTTTTTTCAGCGAATTTTGGGTAGTCTGCCACCTTTTAAAAGTGACTTGTCCAGTTGGCCGCTAGCGCGCTCTACATGTATAACGAAACATCTACAGTAGCAAGGGAAAATGTGGAAAATTGGCAAAAAGGTCGGGCCAATGGCATACGCGATTAAGGAGGCAGCCTACCCATAAATTTCATATGGCATTCAATTGACCGTAACTTTGGTGTTTCTCAATAGATTTGAGTGAAATTTTGACCACACACTCCTGCCACTATGCTGGCCCTCAGGACATGATTTACAAGTTCTTGCGCCTCACTGACAGGCTTTCCAGGCCGGAAAAACTCAAATTTCCGGCATAGTGCCACGGTGTGCGAGCCACCCAGGAGCCAAACAAATGCATTTACAATTTTTTCACATTTTCGTGCTCATTCTGTTCGTGCGCGGGACTCAAACCTAGAACAAGTCCAGAAGCAGCCATGGGTGATGGGGTAGAGCCCCTCAACGAGGCCCTGGAATCTGTCACAACGGAACGAGTGGGCGTTCTCTCACACACTCCCACAGACCCAAGTCAATTTTTGAATTTTTTTAGGTTTAGGGTGTGCTACGAGGTCGTACCTTTGATACAACATCCAGTGCTGGGACCTCCACAGCAAGCCATTTCCACAGCGCTGCACACCAAATCCAGGATACCCTCAGAAACCGGCAAAGACTACCACTCACGTTTCACTACTGCCTAGTACTGAATCCTACCTGACTTCTTCAATCGGACACGACTCAAACTTGCCAAAGTCACTAAATCATTATGTCAACTACAATAATCAAGCCACATATCTGCAACGTCACGAGGGTGCTGGCAAAAGTCCTGCTGCACGGCGGCGGGCTTCGCCCGCCGCCGTGCAGCCCAATACGTGGCTCAAAAACCTGATTTTTTGGACTTGGAGCAAAATTCTGCACGCTTTCACGTGTTTCCATGATACAAGTTGCGCACGGTCTGCTCACATTCAAATACAGTGCTGCCAACAAATGACAGCGTGCAACAAAAAAATCTTTCCTTGCAAGGGCACATTTTCGGCCATAACTCTTGAACGGCTGGTCAGATAGGGACACAATTTTCAGAGAATTTGCAGCTATTCTTGCTCTTTCAACTGACGTAGCACTCAATATGAATTTACAAATTCGATTTTTCAGCGAATTTTTGGGTAGTCTGCCACCTTAAAGTCGCACGCAGTGAGTCGTACAATACTGTGCCTCCAATCACTGGATCCATTTTTGATTGGGCTCAGTTGTACGAATCCCCGCTCCACCGACATTCAGGGAATCTCAATTCACAGGCCGGCCCTGATGCGCTTACCATAGGCGACTAACAGTAACTACTGGTGCAGAAAGCTTTTATACTATCGTTTCGATACTTCAGTGTCAGTCATGACTAAACTTCTTGGCCATTCTAAACCCAATGCACAATGGACATCATAATACTGTACTGACACCAACTTCACACTATTTTTACAAACACTGCTAATACACATCCGGTTACCAGCGTGTTGCTAGGTGCAAAGACATTACCATATATGGTCACTGGAGTCTGGAGTGAAAGAATCTGATGATGTCGATATCCTGGAGGCCTTGGCACGGGAAAGAGCTTGTTGTGACGGCCTGGGTGGAGGATAATCGGACAGAATGGGACGACATCCATGCACATGTACTGCGAAGAACATGTACAGTACACTCTCACCTTCACACAATCATGGCGATTTCCTTTTTCTGTGCCCTGTTCTGTGGCTGAGTGTGTCAGTCTTGTAGTGAACTAACACACTACAGCCCTGCCTCAGTTTGTTACTTTGCCTGACGATTGATAGATTCAAGAAACTGAGTATTTGCTTTCTCCATCAACCACCATGATTCCACAACGGCGCTCACCAGCCAACCTTGACAAGTAGTTGCCACAGAAGACTTTCAAGAAAGCGACACATCCATTTTGTACTCAGTCCCTTCATACAGGTGTCTCGGCGACTACCGCCGGGTATAGAACTCTCTTCAGTGAAGTTCAGAAGGTTGATTTTGTTGAATGGCTAATACATGTAGGTGGGCAAAAGCACCCCGGTTTTGTACCGAAAGGAGAAACATATTGCGCGCCCAAAGGACGAAGATTTAGGGCTAAGGAAGAGAGCAGAAAAGAGCAGAGTGCAAAGTGCCGTGATACAATAACAAAACAGAGTAAGCTGGTCATCTGAAGTGCTAGTGTTAGTAGTCACTAAATCAACGTCAACTACAATTATCAAGCCACATATCTGCAACGTCACGAGGGTGCTGGCAAAAGTCCTGCCGCCGTGCAGCCCAATACGTGGCTCAAAAACGTGATTTTTTTGACTTGCCGCGTGCTTGTGCAAAAGTCCTGCTGCACGGCGCTCAAAAACGTGATTTTTTGGACTTGGAACAAAATTCTGCACACTTTCGCGTGTTTCCATGATACGACAAGTTGCGCACGGTCTGCTCACATTCAAATACAGTGCTGCCAACAAATGACAGCGTGCAACAAAAAAGTCTTTCCTTGCAAGGGCACATTTTAGGCCATAACTCTTGAACGGCTAGTCAGATCGGGACACAATTTTCAGAGAATTTGCACCTATTCAAGCTCTTTCAACTGACGTAGCACTCAATCTGAATTTACAAATTACTTTGTTTTCAGCGAATTTTGGGTAGTCTGCCACCTTTTAAAAGTGACTTGTCCAGTTGGCCGCTAGCGCGCTCTACATGTATAACGAAACATCTACAGTAGCAAGGGAAAATGTGGAAAATTGGCAAAAAGGTCGGGCCAATGGCATACGCGATTAAGGAGGCAGCCTACCCATAAATTTCATATGGCATTCAATTGACCGTAACTTTGGTGTTTCTCAATAGATTTGAGTGAAATTTTGACCACACACTCCTGCCACTATGCTGGCCCTCAGGACATGATTTACAAGTTCTTGCGCCTCACTGACAGGCTTTCCAGGCCGGAAAAACTCAAATTTCCGGCATAGTGCCACGGTGTGCGAGCCACCCAGGAGCCAAACAAATGCATTTACAATTTTTTCACATTTTCGTGCTCATTCTGTTCGTGCGCGGGACTCAAACCTAGAACAAGTCCAGAAGCAGCCATGGGTGATGGGGTAGAGCCCCTCAACGAGGCCCTGGAATCTGTCACAACGGAACGAGTGGGCGTTCTCTCACACACTCCCACAGACCCAAGTCAATTTTTGAATTTTTTTAGGTTTAGGGTGTGCTACGAGGTCGTACCTTTGATACAACATCCAGTGCTGGGACCTCCACAGCAAGCCATTTCCACAGCGCTGCACACCAAATCCAGGATACCCTCAGAAACCGGCAAAGACTACCACTCACGTTTCACTACTGCCTAGTACTGAATCCTACCTGACTTCTTCAATCGGACACGACTCAAACTTGCCAAAGTCACTAAATCATTATGTCAACTACAATAATCAAGCCACATATCTGCAACGTCACGAGGGTGCTGGCAAAAGTCCTGCTGCACGGCGGCGGGCTTCGCCCGCCGCCGTGCAGCCCAATACGTGGCTCAAAAACCTGATTTTTTGGACTTGGAGCAAAATTCTGCACGCTTTCACGTGTTTCCATGATACAAGTTGCGCACGGTCTGCTCACATTCAAATACAGTGCTGCCAACAAATGACAGCGTGCAACAAAAAAATCTTTCCTTGCAAGGGCACATTTTCGGCCATAACTCTTGAACGGCTGGTCAGATAGGGACACAATTTTCAGAGAATTTGCAGCTATTCTTGCTCTTTCAACTGACGTAGCACTCAATATGAATTTACAAATTCGATTTTTCAGCGAATTTTTGGGTAGTCTGCCACCTTAAAGTCTCACGCAGTGAGTCGTACAATACTGTGCCTCCAATCACTGGATCCATTTTTGATTGGGCTCAGTTGTACGAATCCCCGCTCCACCGACATTCAGGGAATCTCAATTCACAGGCCGGCCCTGATGCGCTTACCATAGGCGACTAACAGTAACTACTGGTGCAGAAAGCTTTTATACTATCGTTTCGATACTTCAGTGTCAGTGATGACTAAACTTCTTGGCCATTCTAAACCCAATGCACAATGGACATCATAATACTGTACTGACACCAACTTCACACTATTTTTACAAACACTGCTAATACACATCCGGTTACCAGCGTGTTGCTAGGTGCAAAGACATTACCATATATGGTCACTGGAGTCTGGAGTGAAAGAATCTGATGATGTCGATATCCTGGAGGCCTTGGCACGGGAAAGAGCTTGTTGTGACGGCCTGGGTGGAGGATAATCGGACAGAATGGGACGACATCCATGCACATGTACTGCGAAGAACATGTACAGTACACTCTCACCTTCACACAATCATGGCGATTTCCTTTTTCTGTGCCCTGTTCTGTGGCTGAGTGTGTCAGTCTTGTAGTGAACTAACACACTACAGCCCTGCCTCAGTTTGTTACTTTGCCTGACGATTGATAGATTCAAGAAACTGAGTATTTGCTTTCTCCATCAACCACCATGATTCCACAACGGCGCTCACCAGCCAACCTTGACAAGTAGTTGCCACAGAAGACTTTCAAGAAAGCGACACATCCATTTTGTACTCAGTCCCTTCATACAGGTGTCTCGGCGACTACCGCCGGGTATAGAACTCTCTTCAGTGAAGTTCAGAAGGTTGATTTTGTTGAATGGCTAATACATGTAGGTGGGCAAAAGCACCCCGGTTTTGTACCGAAAGGAGAAACATATTGCGCGCCCAAAGGACGAAGATTTAGGGCTAAGGAAGAGAGCAGAAAAGAGCAGAGTGCAAAGTGCCGTGATACAATAACAAAACAGAGTAAGCTGGTCATCTGAAGTGCTAGTGCTAGTAGTCACTAAATCAACGTCAACTACAATTATCAAGCCACATATCTGCAACGTCACGAGGGTGCTGGCAAAAGTCCTGCCGCCGTGCAGCCCAATACGTGGCTCAAAAACGTGATTTTTTTGACTTGCCGCGTGCTTGTGCAAAAGTCCTGCTGCACGGCGCTCAAAAACGTGATTTTTTGGACTTGGAACAAAATTCTGCACACTTTCGCGTGTTTCCATGATACGACAAGTTGCGCACGGTCTGCTCACATTCAAATACAGTGCTGCCAACAAATGACAGCGTGCAACAAAAAAGTCTTTCCTTGCAAGGGCACATTTTAGGCCATAACTCTCGAACGGCTAGTCAGATCGGGACACAATTTTCAGAGAATTTGCACCTAGCTCTTTCAACTGACGTAGCACTCAATCTGAATTTACAAATTACTTTTTTTTCAGCGAATTTTGGGTAGTCTGCCACCTTTTAAAAGTGACTTGTCGAGTTGGCCGCTAGCGCGCTCTACATGTATAACGAAACATCTACAGTAGCAAGGGAAAATGTGGAAAATTGGCAAAAAGGTCGGGCCAATGGCATACGCGATTAAAGTCGCACGCAGTGAGTCGTACAATACTGTGCCTCCAATCACTGGATCCATTTTTGATTGGGCTCAGTTGTACGAATCCCCGCTCCACCGACATTCAGGGAATCTCAATTCACAGGCCGGCCCTGATGCGCTTACCATAGGCGACTAACAGTAACTACTGGTGCAGAAAGCTTTTATACTATCGTTTCGATACTTCAGTGTCAGTCATGACTAAACTTCTTGGCCATTCTAAACCCAATGCACAATGGACATCATAATACTGTACTGACACCAACTTCACACTATTTTTACAAACACTGCTAATACACATCCGGTTACCAGCGTGTTGCTAGGTGCAAAGACATTACCATATATGGTCACTGGAGTCTGGAGTGAAAGAATCTGATGATGTCGATATCCTGGAGGCCTTGGCACGGGAAAGAGCTTGTTGTGACGGCCTGGGTGGAGGATAATCGAACAGAATGGGACGACATCCATGCACATGTACTGCGAAGAACATGTACAGTACACTCTCACCTTCACACAATCATGGCGATTTCCTTTTTCTGTGCCCTGTTCTGTGGCTGAGTGTGTCAGTCTTGTAGTGAACTAACACACTACAGCCCTGCCTCAGTTTGTTACTTTGCCTGACGATTGATAGATTCAAGAAACTGAGTATTTGCTTTCTCCATCAACCACCATGATTCCACAACGGCGCTCACCAGCCAACCTTGACAAGTAGTTGCCACAGAAGGTTTATCTTACTTTTCCTCAGCGCCCAGGTCAACACACTTTCGTCAACACCGGGTTTCCGCACACAATCGAATCACAGTTCAGTTTTACTCCACTCCGGAGAACACAATTATTCAGACCCATGGAACATAGTAAAATCACAACAGCTACAAAATTTGTAGAATCTAGAGCTCAGGTCCAACACAACAAGAACCAAAACATTACCACCCGGCCAGCAACATGTGCATGCGAACAACAACTCACAGAACAAAAGGTACATGCTTCCAAAACCAATACACACTCCGGCCCGGCCGGCCCGTGTCACATATGCCAGCGATACATGCATAAAAGGAAGTACAGTGAGAAGGAAGTAACGCAGGTCACATGAAAGCGCGTAGCATTCCCACGTGTAAGCTAACACGCACCACAATCACGTATCACAGGCACAGGGCCTAGGCCTAGGGCCAGGGGACAACTACAAACTGTGCACTACGCACACATTCAAATACAGCTGTAGACACGCACTGCATAAATCTACAAGTACTCGTACAAACTGTGCAGGTCAGCGACACCTGCAGCATCTGCTGGAACAATGGCACAAGGGAGTACTAAGAGTAAGAAAACGTAACATTCCCTCCCTCATGAGCGAACGTGGGAAAACTGAGCGAATCTAATGCCTATACGATATTGGGCAAAACCGTAACTTGATACACGGCATTAACAACGGCGAGCATGCCAGTTAATGTCACTCATTGAGATCACTTAGCCGGACTTCGGCAGAGGCTGGGAGAGTCACCTTGACTGCTGACGGTTCCACATCTAGGGGCACCATGAGGTGGACGCTGCGCTTGTACACCTTCCCTTTGACCTTCACGTCCACTACGCGCACCTTCCCGTCTTTTCCAGGATACGTAGCGACCACTCGACCAAGCGGCCACTGAGTCCTTGGGAGCGATTCGTCCAGCATCATCAGGATTTTGCCGACTGTAACCGATGCACTATCACGGTGCCACTTCGTCTCCAAATTGGCTAGAGCAACAATCTCGCGGAGCCACCTCTTCCAAATGCGCTTCATCAGATCCTGAAGCAACTGCCAGCGACGATGCAGACCCCCCTCCGGGGTTGCTTCCAACGCTGTTGCAACTCTCGAATGGCCAACCAAGAAATGCAAAGGCGGCTCCAGGTCTTCACTTTCCTCCGAAAGCGTTGTCAATGGCCGCGAGTTGATGAGAGCCTCGGCCTGCACCAATACTGTCTGGAGCTCTTCTTCAGTTAAATCAGCCTTGTACAGCACAGTCTGGAGAACTTGCTTCATGGAGCGCACGATCCGTTCGAACACGCCGCCGAAATGAGGAGAACGAGGCGGATTGAATTTCCACTCAATCCCTTGGCCTGCATACTCCGATGCGAGGTCGGCATGGTCAAGCTGGGCGACTGCCTCCCTCAGCTCTCGCTCTGTCGCAACAAAATTGCTTCCATTATCAGTAAGCAACATCTCGGGTGTGCCGCGACGCTTGCAGAATCGCGTCAGGGCCATCTTGAAGCCAGTCGTGTCGAGAGAGGTAACCAGCTCCAAGTGACACGCTCGAGATTGCAGACACGTGAACACTGCCACATACCTCTTCTCTTGTGTACGTCCTCGACCTCTCTTCACTAGAAATGGTCCGGCGAAGTCCACAGCGGTGCGGGCGAATGCCAGAAGTGGTCCTTGCGTGCGGAGGTCTGGGAGAGGACCCATCCTGGGAGTGGCTGGTTTGCGCCACACCTTCTGACATCCCACGCAGTGGTGCCGATGTGACTTCACCATTTGCTTGCCTTTCACAAGCCAGTAGTGATCGGCGAGATTGGACAGGATGTGATTCGTGCCAATGCTGTGTCGGCATCGCTCATCCTCTCTCCGAATGATCAGCTCTGTCACTCGGTGTCGAGGTGGTAGAATAATTGGCGATCGAAACTCAGATGCCAAGTGGTAAGCCGTACGCAGTCTCCCACTAACTCTTAATACGGGGTATCCACTCTGTTCGTCGATGCGCGGTTGCAACTTGAGAAGAGGGGCACTGCTTGGCAACTCCTTCCCTTTTCTCAGCGTGCTGGTCACTTCACCATAGCTCTCATCTTGCGCACGCATGATCCAATAGTGCTCCGCTCTTTCAAACTCAGCTGGTGAGAGCTCGGGCACGGCAACCTCCTTGCTGTTCTTGATTGCAATCTTCACACGGGCGTCGCTGAGCGTTAGCTGTGGCAGTCGGCTCTTGCGGCGATTGTGTATGGCACGCATGCACCAAGCCGTGACCCGCACAAGACGGCTCCACGAGGAATAGTTGTTTGGACTTAGCCGCAACGGTGGTGACATCATTGCCGTCATCGTGATTTCAGGAGTCTTGAGCATTTGTGGTAGCTCCTTCGGCACAGCTATCCTGCGATCTGGCCATTCGCTCTGTTGCTGTGCCAGAAACGTTGGTCCATGCCACCACCTGCTCTCCTCTGCCAGCTGTGTGACTGTCATCCCACGGGTGGGGAGATCCGCTGGATTTCTGACTCCGGGAACATGACGCCAGTTCCGTGCCATAGACTGCTGTTGGATCTCCGATATCCGGTTGCCGACTTCCAGCTTGAACTTTCGGCTGGGTGATCGAATCCAATATTGGACATTCATGGAATCGCTCCAGTAGTGGCTGTCGGCTGCTCTCACACCAAGAGCTTCGCTAACGTACGTCCCAAGACGCACACCCAGGACCGCTCCCTGCAGCTCTAGCATCGGAATGGATCGACGCTTGATCGGTGCTGGTCTTGCCTTGGCCATCACCAGGGTAACCTTCGCTGTACCATCTGGTCGCTCTGCTCGGACGTATGACGCAGCGGCGTAGGCCCGTTCTGATGCGTCGGTGAACGTGTGCACACTCAGACCCATCGACGTTGTGCTATCTTGAAAACAGCGATCAATGCGTAGCTGTGTTAGCTTAGGCATCTCAGCAAACCATTCTTGCCAAGCTACCGCCGTCTCTTCAGGCAGTGGGTCGTCCCAGCCGAGCCCCGCAAGACATAGTTCCTGGAACAACAACTTGCTCCTGATGGTGAATGGTGCTAGTTGCCCTCTGGGGTCAAACAGTGATGCCATGCGACTGAGGACGGTGCGCTTCGTGCACGCAGCGGATGTGGGTTCCTGATAGTGAAACGTGAAATAATCTTCGCTGACCATCCACGTTACGCCCAGTGCCTTTTGTGAGGGCTGTCCAGACGACTCTTGTGCCGTTATGGACTTAGACGTGGCCGGCGCGCGGTGCTCCGGTGGAATTGATTCCATCACTGCTTCACTGTTGCTCAACCACTTCCGGAGATGGAAGCCGCCTTTCTTCAGGAGGTCTTGTAGCTGAGACCGAAGACGCATTGCTTTCTGGTCGTCAGGCAAGGACTTCAACATGTCGTCGACGTAGAATGCCTTGCGAACTGTGTCACTGACTGCTGGGTCGTAGTTCGCTCCGAAACGCTCGGCCGTCTCCAACAAAGCTCTGCCTGCTAGGTATGGCGATGCACGGATGCCAAACGCCAACCTGGTGAACTCATAGGCCTTGACTCCGTCCCCGGTCTTCCAAAGAAATCGGTGATATCTGCGATCTTCAGGCTGTAGTGACACCTGAAGGAACATCTCCGACACATCAGCAATCAGTGCCACGGGGTGCATGCAGAACCGGATCAGTACTGTGACGAGGTCATTCTGCAGTCGCGGCCCAGCGTACATGTGTTCATTGATGGACGTGCCGTTGAAGCGAGCTGCAGCATCAAACACAACACGGACCTTAGTTGTAGCCTTGTGTTCGCGGACTACTGCGAAGTGCGGCAGAAACCATTGCTCACGGCCACATTGCTGGACTTGATCAGATGTCAGCTCCTGAATGTACGCCTTCTGTAGGTACTCCTCTAGCACCTTTGCATAGCGAATCTGAACGGTTGGTCTTCTCTCTAGAGACCTCAGTAGCGAACGCAGCCGATCCTCGGCCTGCACTCGGTTGCTCGTGATCTGAGGACGCGCTCCATTCTGCCAGGGAATACCGACAACGAATCGACCATCTGCGTACCCTAGCTGCTGTCGAGTCATTTCCTCAGCATGGCGTTCGTCAGGTGACAGGTAGCTCTCAGCAGACGGTTGCATGCCGACCGCTTCCAAGTCCCAGAAGTTACGGACAAGCGAGTCGAGACCTGTCTGTGTTAGTTCCAGGGCATGATGGGTGTGCTGGACAGAGCTGTCTTGTATGGCTGAACCGAAACAGACCCATCCCAAGGGTGTGCGCCTTGCAATGGGCTCACCTGCCTTGCCAATCCGTTCTTCCTGTGCACTGTGCAGTGCTGCTGAATTTAGCCCGATTAGGATGTCGATGGCGCGTTGATTGCTTGCAGCAGGGAAATCAATGTCTGCTAGATGTGGCCACTGGTGACGCAGACGGCTCCAATCAGCAACGTGCACGTCGCTTGTGATCTTTGGCAGCACATATGCCTCAACTTCTGATATCTCCTGGCTGTCATATTGATGAAGGGACAGAGACACCACCTCTCGCTCGCCTGAGAGAACTTGACCGCCTAGCACACCAACATGCACTGGCTTGCGCTCTCCTCGCAGCCGTAGTCGGTGTGCAAGCCTCTCTGTGACAAAGCTGCATGTTGATCCAGAGTCAAGAAGGACGTTGGCTGTGGCAGTCACTGTTCCATTAGCGACCCTCACCGGTATCGTCATGAATGAGGTCAAGCCGGCCTCGTCGTCATTGGCTGGCTGGGATTCGCTGTTCACATGGTGGCTAGCCTCTTTTCGCGTTGGTGGTGATGGTGTAAAACTGCCTTGTCGTTCACGGTGCAGTAAATGATGATGCTTGCCTTGACACTCTCGGCACACCGCTGCCATGCAGTCTCGTGCCCAGTGCCCATTTCCCAGGCAGTTGACGCATAGCCGTAGGTTCCGGATCGTGTCATTTCTCTTTTGCACGGGCAGACTCTTGAATTCGCCACAATCTGCAATATGGTGTGCACCCTCGCACTTACCACAGGCATGGCTGTTGTCTGCATGCTGTCTTTGCTCTGAGGCAGCTTGCTCTTTTCTGGAGTTGCTGCGGCTGCTAGAAGCGACCAAGTTACGTTTCGGCCCAGGCTGTGACGAGTCGCTTGATCGTGGAGTCCCAGGACTGGAGATAAACGCGCGCTCCCTGACTCCATATTGCCTGCTGGGCAACGGCCGATTACTCTTGTTTTGGTGCTCCTTGGGCTGCAGTGATACTGGTGGGCGGTCTCCCAGGCCAATTCGTTCCTCAACACGCATCTGCTTCTGGACGTGTGTTATTAGGAATTGCGAGAATGCCTGTATGTCACAGCTGGAATCATCATAACGATCGAAGTAGCGTGCCAGGAGCCGTCGAGGAATCTTCCGGGTTAGCGCCAGGTATAACTCTCTGCCTGGCTGCACCTGGACTGCTTCCATGTTAAGCAGGGTATTGCGGAGCCGAATGGCGAACTTTTTCAGCTGGCTGACGTCACGCTCATTGGTCAAGACTGGCCACTCCATGAGCTCTCTTTCCTGGTTGTTCAGCTCTCGGTCTTGGCCACCGTACCAGCGTTCCAACTCGGCCATGATTGCTTTATATGCGCCAGGTCCATCCAAGACATCAGCAATCAGCTCTTCTGCAGAACCATCAGCAAGGGCCTCCCTCAGATGCGCAAGCTTGTGGTTCTCCGACATCGCGTAACTGTCGTCAATCAGCCGAAGGAAACGCTGCCGCCACTTCAGGTAGCTTTTCACCTTCCCATCAAACTTGGGGAGCTCTAACGCCTTCAGGTGACTGGTAACAGCATAAGGCGAGTTCCATGGCATGAATCCAGGCGATGCCATCTGGTGTCCAGGCAGTGCCAGCTGAGGTCCAGGCAACAGTGTTTGCTTCGCTGGTTGGAACGGCACTGCTCCAGGGTTGAGTGAGAGTGTCTCAGTCATGGCACTGCACAGTGAAGCTGCTTGCTCGGCTTTGTCCTTGTTCTTCTGTTGTTTTTCCGATTTTTTCTTCTTCGGAGTCATCAGTCTTCTCGGTGCAGCGGGGCTTGGCTGGGCCTGTCCACTTGCTTCCAGCAGCATTGGACGCACGGCGCTACCAAGCACATGGACTTGCTGCAGCTGCTGCTGCCGTGGCGGCTGTGACGGCGGCTGCTGCTGCTGCTGTGACGGCGGCTGCTGCTGCTGCTGCATATGTACTGGCTGGGTAGTGCAGGCAGCTCCGCCTCTGGACACAACTCCTGCGTTGGCCAGAGCATGTGTAGCAACACGCCTGGAAGCAGGCTCATAGTGACTAACAGTACTAGTATCAGTGTGGCTGTTATCACTTTCACCACTACTGCCGGCGTTAGTTGTAGTTCCAGTAGTTGTAGAGTCACCAGCAGTCTCACTACTTGAGGCGCTACTGGATGACACATAGTGGTCTGACTCTTCAGACACACCGTCAACGACGTCCGGGACATTCTGCGATAGCTGAGCAGCTGCTGTTCCTGCTACCAGTGTATTCACATTTTCAACACTGGTGCGCGCGAGTGGTAACGGAGGATCAGTCGTAAACCTACTACCGGTAACTGCACTGTCCGACTCCGCTCGTGGTGGCATACAAGATCGCAGAGTCGCACTTGCGCCGTCACGACTTCGTTGGAAGACCACGTCCCCGTCCGAAGCAATTTCTCTACGAGGCGACGGGCTAGCTCCTGCCGCCGACTCGTGCGCAGATTCTTCTTCGGAACGAGCTTGCTCCAAGGCTTGCCGTTTCTGCAGGACAGCTAACTTACTCTGCAGAACTTGTTCCTGCAGTGCAGCAATCTCTTCTGCCACTCGCACTTCGGCCTCTGCCCTTTTTCTGGCCACTCGAGCTCTCTCCAATTCTACGAGTTCAGTGCTCCCAGGACTGGCACGAGTACTCGAGCGCTCACTTCCAGAAAATCCATATCGCCTGGGTTCCTTTCCTTTCGTCGATCTGTGGCTGATACGCCGCTCCTCACTCATGGCGACGACTCTCAGCAACCACGGAAAGGCAAAAGGATCCCGTCGGAGGTGCCAGTTTATGTTACTTTTCCTCAGCGCCCAGGTCAACACACTTTCGTCAACACCGGGTTTCCGCACACAATCGAATCACAGTTCAGTTTTACTCCACTCCGGAGAACACAATTATTCAGACCCATGGAACATAGTAAAATCACAACAGCTACAAACTTTGTAGAATCTAGAGCTCAGGTCCAACACAACAAGAACCAAAACATTACCACCCGGCCAGCAACATGTGCATGCGAACAACAACTCACAGAACAAAAGGCACATGCTTCCAAAACCAATACACACTCCGGCCCGGCCGGCCCGTGTCACATATGCCAGCGATACATGCATAAAAGGAAGTACAGTGAGAAGGAAGTAACGCAGGTCACATGAAAGCGCGTAGCATTCCCACGTGTAAGCTAACACGCACCACAATCACGTATCACAGGCACAGGGCCTAGGCCTAGGGCCAGGGGACAACTACAAACTGTGCACTACGCACACATTCAAATACAGCTGTAGACACGCACTGCATAAATCTACAAGTACTCGTACAAACTGTGCAGGTCAGCGACACCTGCAGCATCTGCTGGAACAATGGCACAAGGGAGTACTAAGAGTAAGAAAACGTAACAACTTTCAAGAAAGCGACACATCCATTTTGTACTCAGTCCCTTCATACAGGTGTCTCGGCGACTACCGCCGGGTATAGAACTCTCTTCAGTGAAGTTCAGAAGGTTGATTTTGTTGAATGGCTAATACATGTAGGTGGGCAAAAGCACCCCGGTTTTGTACCGAAAGGAGAAACATATTGAGCGCCCAAAGGACGAAGATTTAGGGCTAAGGAAGAGAGCAGAAAAGAGCAGAGTGCAAAGTGCCGTGATACAATAACAAAACAGAGTAAGCTGGTCATCTGAAGTGCTAGTGCTAGTAGTCACTAAATCAACGTCAACTACAATTATCAAGCCACATATCTGCAACGTCACGAGGGTGCTGGCAAAAGTCCTGCCGCCGTGCAGCCCAATACGTGGCTCAAAAACGTGATTTTTTTGACTTACCGCGTGCTTGTGCAAAAGTCCTGCTGCACGGCGCTCAAAAACGTGATTTTTTGGACTTGGAACAAAATTCTGCACACTTTCGCGTGTTTCCATGATACGACAAATTGCGCACGGTCTGCTCACATTCAAATACAGTGCTGCCAACAAATGACAGCGTGCAACAAAAAAGTCTTTCCTTGCAAGGGCACATTTTAGGCCATAACTCTTGAACGGCTAGTCAGATCGGGACACAATTTTCAGAGAATTTGCACCTATTCAAGCTCTTTCAACTGACGTAGCACTCAATCTGAATTTACAAATTACTTTTTTTTCAGCGAATTTTGGGTAGTCTGCCACCTTTTAAAAGTGACTTGTCCAGTTGGCCGCTAGCGCGCTCTACATGTATAACGAAACATCTACAGTAGCAAGGGAAAATGTGGAAAATTGGCAAAAAGGCCGGGCCAATGGCATACGCGATTAAAGTCGCACGCAGTGAGTCGTACAATACTGTGCCTCCAATCACTGGATCCATTTTTGATTGGGCTCAGTTGTACGAATCCCCGCTCCACCGACATTCAGGGAATCTAAATTCACAGGCCGGCCCTGATGCGCTTACCATAGGCGACTAACAGTAACTACTGGTGCAGAAAGCTTTTATACTATCGTTTCGATACTTCAGTGTCAGTCATGACTAAACTTCTTGGCCATTCTAAACCCAATGCACAATGGACATCATAATACTGTACTGACACCAAGTTCACACTATTTTTACAAACACTGCTAATACACATCCGGTTACCAGCGTGTTGCTAGGTGCAAAGACATTACCATATATGGTCACTGGAGTCTGGAGTGAAAGAATCTGATGATGTCGATATCCTGGAGGCCTTGGCACGGGAAAGAGCTTGTTGTGACGGCCTGGGTGGAGGATAATCGGACAGAATGGGACGACATCCATGCACATGTACTGCGAAGAACATGTACAGTACACTCTCACCTTCACACAACCATGGCGATTTCCTTTTTCTGTGCCCTGTTCTGTGGCTGAGTGTGTCAGTCTTGTAGTGAACTAACACACTACAGCCCTGCCTCAGTTTGTTACTTTGCCTGACGATTGATAGATTCAAGAAACTGAGTATTTGCTTTCTCCATCAACCACCATGATTCCACAACGGCGCTCACCAGCCAACCTTGACAAGTAGTTGCCACAGAAGACTTTCAAGAAAGCGACACATCCATTTTGTACTCAGTCCCTTCATACAGGTGTCTCGGCGACTACCGCCGGGTATAGAACTCTCTTCAGTGAAGTTCAGAAGGTTGATTTTGTTGAATGGCTAATACATGTAGGTGGGCAAAAGCACCCCGGTTTTGTACCGAAAGGAGAAACATATTGCGCGCCCAAAGGACGAAGATTTAGGGCTAAGGAAGAGAGCAGAAAAGAGCAGAGTGCAAAGTGCCGTGATACAATAACAAAACAGAGTAAGCTGGTCATCTGAAGTGCTAGTGCTAGTAGTCACTAAATCAACGTCAACTACAATTATCAAGCCACATATCTGCAACGTCACGAGGGTGCTGGCAAAAGTCCTGCCGCCGTGCAGCCCAATACGTGGCTCAAAAACGTGATTTTTTTGACTTGCCGCGTGCTTGTGCAAAAGTCCTGCTGCACGGCGCTCAAAAACGTGATTTTTTGGACTTGGAACAAAATTCTGCACACTTTCGCGTGTTTCCATGATACGACAAGTTGCGCACGGTCTGCTCACATTCAAATACAGTGCTGCCAACAAATGACAGCGTGCAACAAAAAAGTCTTTCCTTGCAAGGGCACATTTTAGGCCATAACTCTTGAACGGCTAGTCAGATCGGGACACAATTTTCAGAGAATTTGCACCTATTCAAGCTCTTTCAACTGACGTAGCACTCAATCTGAATTTACAAATTACTTTTTTTTCAGCGAATTTTGGGTAGTCTGCCACCTTTTAAAAGTGACTTGTCCAGTTGGCCGCTAGCGCGCTCTACATGTATAACGAAACATCTACAGTAGCAAGGGAAAATGTGGAAAATTGGCAAAAAGGCCGGGCCAATGGCATACGCGATTAAAGTCGCACGCAGTGAGTCGTACAATACTGTGCCTCCAATCACTGGATCCATTTTTGATTGGGCTCAGTTGTACGAATCCCCGCTCCACCGACATTCAGGGAATCTCAATTCACAGGCCGGCCCTGATGCGCTTACCATAGGCGACTAACAGTAACTACTGGTGCAGAAAGCTTTTATACTATCGTTTCGATACTTCAGTGTCAGTCATGACTAAACTTCTTGGCCATTCTAAACCCAATGCACAATGGACATCATAATACTGTACTGACACCAAGTTCACACTATTTTTACAAACACTGCTAATACACATCCGGTTACCAGCGTGTTGCTAGGTGCAAAGACATTACCATATATGGTCACTGGAGTCTGGAGTGAAAGAATCTGATGATGTCGATATCCTGGAGGCCTTGGCACGGGAAAGAGCTTGTTGTGACGGCCTGGGTGGAGGATAATCGGACAGAATGGGACGACATCCATGCACATGTACTGCGAAGAACATGTACAGTACACTCTCACTCACCTTCACACAATCATGGCGATTTCCTTTTTCTGTGCCCTGTTCTGTGGCTGAGTGTGTCAGTCTTGTAGTGAACTAACACACTACAGCCCTGCCTCAGTTTGTTACTTTGCCTGACGATTGATAGATTCAAGAAACTGAGTATTTGCTTTCTCCATCAACCACCATGATTCCACAACGGCGCTCACCAGCCAACCTTGACAAGTAGTTGCCACAGAAGACTTTCAAGAAAGCGACACATCCATTTTGTACTCAGTCCCTTCATACAGGTGTCTTGGCGACTACCGCCGGGTATAGAACTCTCTTCAGTGAAGTTCAGAAGGTTGATTTTGTTGAATGGCTAATACATGTAGGTGGGCAAAAGCACCCCGGTTTTGTACCGAAAGGAGAAACATATTGCGCGCCCAAAGGACGAAGATTTAGGGCTAAGGAAGAGAGCAGAAAAGAGCAGAGTGCAAAGTGCCGTGATACAATAACAAAACAGAGTAAGCTGGTCATCTGAAGTGCTAGTGCTAGTAGTCACTAAATCAACGTCAACTACAATTATCAAGCCACATATCTGCAACGTCACGAGGGTGCTGGCAAAAGTCCTGCCGCCGTGCAGCCCAATACGTGGCTCAAAAACGTGATTTTTTTGACTTGCCGCGTGCTTGTGCAAAAGTCCTGCTGCACGGCGCTCAAAAACGTGATTTTTTGGACTTGGAACAAAATTCTGCACACTTTCGCGTGTTTCCATGATACGACAAGTTGCGCACGGTCTGCTCACATTCAAATACAGTGCTGCCAACAAATGACAGCGTGCAACAAAAAAGTCTTTCCTTGCAAGGGCACATTTTAGGCCATAACTCTTGAACGGCTAGTCAGATCGGGACACAATTTTCAGAGAATTTGCACCTATTCAAGCTCTTTCAACTGACGTAGCACTCAATCTGAATTTACAAATTACTTTTTTTTCAGCGAATTTTGGGTAGTCTGCCACCTTTTAAAAGTGACTTGTCCAGTTGGCCGCTAGCGCGCTCTACATGTATAACGAAACATCTACAGTAGCAAGGGAAAATGTGGAAAATTGGCAAAAAGGCCGGGCCAATGGCATACGCGATTAAAGTCGCACGCAGTGAGTCGTACAATACTGTGCTTCGAATCACTGGATCCATTTTTGATTGGGCTCAGTTATACGAATCCCCGCTCCACCGACATTCAGGGAATCTCAATTCACAGGCCGGCCCTGATGCGCTTACCATAGGCGACTAACAGTAACTACTGGTGCAGAAAGCTTTTATACTATCGTTTCGATACTTCAGTGTCAGTGATGACTAAACTTCTTGGCCATTCTAAACCCAATGCACAATGGACATCATAATACTGTACTGACACCAAGTTCACACTATTTTTACAAACACTGCTAATACACATCCGGTTACCAGCGTGTTTCTAGGTGCAAAGACATTACCATATATGGTCACTGGAGTCTGGAGTGAAAGAATCTGATGATGTCGATATCCTGGAGGCCTTGGCACGGGAAAGAGCTTGTTGTGACGGCCTGGGTGGAGGATAATCGGACAGAATGGGACGACATCCATGCACATGTACTGCGAAGAACATGTACAGTACACTCTCACTCACCTTCACACAATCATGGCGATTTCCTTTTTCTGTGCCCTGTTCTGTGGCTGAGTGTGTCAGTCTTGTAGTGAACTAACACACTACAGCCCTGCCTCAGTTTGTTACTTTGCCTGACGATTGATAGATTCAAGAAACTGAGTATTTGCTTTCTCCATCAACCACCATGATTCCACAACGGCGCTCACCAGCCAACCTTGACAAGTAGTTGCCACAGAAGACTTTCAAGAAAGCGACACATCCATTTTGTACTCAGTCCCTTCATACAGGTGTCTTGGCGACTACCGCCGGGTATAGAACTCTCTTCAGTGAAGTTCAGAAGGTTGATTTTGTTGAATGGCTAATACATGTAGGTGGGCAAAAGCACCCCGGTTTTGTACCGAAAGGAGAAACATATTGCGCGCCCAAAGGACGAAGATTTAGGGCTAAGGAAGAGAGCAGAAAAGAGCAGAGTGCAAAGTGCCGTGATACAATAACAAAACAGAGTAAGCTGGTCATCTGAAGTGCTAGTGCTAGTAGTCACTAAATCAACGTCAACTACAATTATCAAGCCACATATCTGCAACGTCACGAGGGTGCTGGCAAAAGTCCTGCCGCCGTGCAGCCCAATACGTGGCTCCAAAACGTGATTTTTTTGACTTGCCGCGTGCTTGTGCAAAAGTCCTGCTGCACGGCGCTCAAAAACGTGATTTTTTGGACTTGGAACAAAATTCTGCACACTTTCGCGTGTTTCCATGATACGACAAATTGCGCACGGTCTGCTCACATTCAAATACAGTGCTGCCAACAAATGACAGCGTGCAACAAAAAAGTCTTTCCTTGCAAGGGCACATTTTAGGCCATAACTCTTGAACGGCTAGTCAGATCGGGACACAATTGTCAGAGAATTTGCACCTATTCAAGCTCTTTCAACTGACGTAGCACTCAATCTGAATTTACAAATTACTTTTTTTTCAGCGAATTTTGGGTAGTCTGCCACCTTTTAAAAGTGACTTGTCCAGTTGGCCGCTAGCGCGCTCTACATGTATAACGAAACATCTACAGTAGCAAGGGAAAATGTGGAAAATTGGCAAAAAGGCCGGGCCAACGGCATACGCGATTAAAGTCGCACGCAGTGAGTCGTACAATACTGTGCCTCCAATCACTGGATCCATTTTTGATTGGGCTCAGTTGTACGAATCCCCGCTCCACCGACATTCAGGGAATCTCAATTCACAGGCCGGCCCTGATGCGCTTACCATAGGCGACTAACAGTAACTACTGGTGCAGAAAGCTTTTATACTATCGTTTCGATACTTCAGTGTCAGTGATGACTAAACTTCTTGGCCATTCTAAACCCAATGCACAATGGACATCATAATACTGTACTGACACCAAGTTCACACTATTTTTACAAACACTGCTAATACACATCCGGTTACCAGCGTGTTTCTAGGTGCAAAGACATTACCATATATGGTCACTGGAGTCTGGAGTGAAAGAATCTGATGATGTCGATATCCTGGAGGCCTTGGCACGGGAAAGAGCTTGTTGTGACGGCCTGGGTGGAGGATAATCGGACAGAATGGGACGACATCTGTGATGTATATGCATACTACGCTCGCGCTCCTGTCTTTGTGCTGCATGCTCGCGCATACATGTTGTGATGTCATGCGTACGCTATAATACTGATTGGATGCATGCATGCCCACCAGCTGTGATTTGAGCTGTTCTCAGTCTTCTGGTTGTTGTTCTTGACCTTGAGTCTCCACATTTAGTTTCGTCTCTACTCTTGTCATTCATATTCTAGGAAGTAGCAATAATAATTCAGAACCTATAACCAGTCTTTAGATTCATATCATGGCGCAGTGAACATTTCTTACCGTGCTTTGGCTCACCCGGTTGTGATCCACCTAGACTCGTTGAATTTATTTGAACATTGTAGCAAGTTGAGTACTTCGTTTCTTTTCGTTCGTCATGAGTGATGCTGGAAGTACCCCGGTCGGTGCTGCCCAACCTGCCTTGTGTCGTGATTACATCACGAAGTTGTACATAATATCACGTGTATGTTTGTGTGACGTTATCGTCCACGTAGCATTAGCCCTTTTGTTTGTTTTGATGGCTTTATGGTTTTACCTGGCTTCTTGATGATCAGAGATTAGAGTAAGTCATGTAGTACTGAATGAGAATTAATCCCAGTCCTTATGAAGTTAGTTATGTTGTGGAACTAAGAGAGTCTAGACTCTAGTCACAACATAAATTGGTGCCGAAACCATGTCCGAGTATCCAGGGAGTCTCCGAGTTTTAGCAAATAAAATTAGTGCATTGTATTCTACTGTCCACGATGACGATACGAAGTGCCAACGTTTAGTTTCAGAAAGTTGTCCATCTGACGACGCAGACCAGTGGGTCGGGATTCGGACCCAGTTTTGTGAACAGCATAGAGATGCCCTCACGAAGTTGGATGCTGACCTAGATAAGTACGGCGCTGCGTTATACGATTTCGTGGCTAGTGGAGCAACTCAAAAAAAGAAAAAGAAAGAAGATGAAGAAGAGTATGAAAATATGGCCAGTACGTTACCGTCGTACTTCAAAAATCTGTCCCTGCTGAGTGCTCAAGCCAAAAGAGCCACAGCCAACACCAGTACCAGCAGTCAAGCACCTGGAATTGACGTCCAGCAGCTGCTGACAATGCACACCGCAACTCAGCAACAAACACAGCAGTTGCTGTCAGCCATTGGGAAGCACACCAGCACGGTTGGCCAGCTGGCGGCCAACTCGGCACAGCCTGCACAGAGTGCTCATGGATCTGTGAAATTGCCCGTGCTCACAATCAGGAAGTTTGATGGTGACATACTTCATTTCACTGAGTTCATTGACATGTTTCAATCTGCGATCGGTACAAATCAAAGCCTGTCTGCCGTACAGAAACTGTCGTATTTGAGAAGTCATTTGACAGGCATGGCCCTGGATGTTATTGCCGGTATTCCCACCACCGATTCAAATTACCCCGTGGCGTTAGGATTATTGAAGGATCGCTTTGGCAAGAAGGATGCCATCATCGCAGCCCGATACCGCGCAATTACCGAAATGCCAGCGCCATCAAATAAACCTCACATGTTGCGGAGATTTTACAACGAGGTGGAGGCTAATTTGCGCTGTTTGCAAGCGGAAGGTCAAAGTGTGCAACAGGAACTGCTGATTCCTGTCATCACTTCCAAGTTACCAAAGTGCGTCATCGTACAACTTGAGACACAGAAACCCCACAATCAGAGTTGGACTGTTGATGAGCTGCGGAAACAGCTGGGAATCTACCTGGAGGTCCGTGAATCGGCCGAGCGACTGGCAGGAGACACAGCCAGCAAACCAGAGAGCACTCTGCCACGACCACCGCCTGTTTCCGCACAGCCTCATGCTGCCTACTCCCAACCTCCGGCCACGGCAGCCACGTTAGTTAGCTCTGTGCGGCGCGCCACTCCGAGATGCTTCTTCTGCAAGTTGCAACACTTCTCGGACACCTGCCCAACGTTCAACACGGTTTCTACCAGACAGCAGCAGCTACAAGACCACTGCTTTGTATGCTTACGGAAGGGACATTGGGCAAAGGACTGTACTGCTAGAAGACCCTGCTATCACTGCAATCTGTTGACCCATCACCGTGCCCTGTGCCCTCAGAAATTTGGCTCATCACCAGTGTCAGCTGCCGCAAGTACCTTCTATCCTACTCAGCAGCAGCAAGGGCCACAGAAACATACTACCGCTACGGTGCACGTCCAGTCCAAAGGTGTGAATCTCCCAACCGCCATCGCAACTGTCGCCGGGCAAGGCAACATCTCAGACTGCCGACTGTTGTTTGACACCGGCTCAACTCGCACATTTATTCATGAATCATTAGCTGCCTCTGTCAACGCAGCTGTTGTCGGTGAAGACGTGTTGTCCATCGCTAGTTTTGGATCTGCGTCCCGGCGAACGGTCACCCTGCCGAGAGTGGAGTTTTCCCTCCTATGTCGAGATGGATCAGCCTTGCCCGTAACCGCCAATGTTATGCCGTGGATTTGTTGTCCTGTTGTCAAATCCCCAATCGACATCGACCAGTACCCTGAAGTCAAGAACATCCAACTAGCTGACACCATTGTCACCAAGCGTGAGGAGGTAGAAATTGACCTCCTTATCGGCACGGATTTCTACTTCTCCATCATGGGTAACGGTCACATCCAACTCAACAATGGCCTGGTCTTGCTGAACTCCAAATTGGGATTTGTCCCAGCAGGCCCTACTGACACAGAGACAGATGACACTGCGGGCCACATAATGCTCACAGATGCTACCACCTTGCCAGACCCAGTATTTGATCTCCAACGTTTCTGGCGACTTGAAGATATTGGTATCACCGATGACATCAGTGATCCGCAGACAGCGGACGACATTGCCCTGGAACACTTTCGCAGCTCCTTGCAACTGATCAACGGCCGATATATGGTATCTTGGCCATGGAAAGATAGCCATACTCCACAACCTAATCTACCAGAGAACTACGAGCTCGCCTTCGGCCGTCTCAAATCCTTAGTCAAACGACTCCAGCAGACACCACAAGTGCTAGAGAAGTATCATTGTACCATCACAGAGCAGTTAGCCAATGGCATTATCGAGGAAGTGAACCTTGATCACCAGGATGGGCCGATTCACTACATCCCCCACCACTGTGTTGTTCGCCCCAGCAGTACCACAACAAAGGTCCGTGTGGTATATGATGCTTCCGCCAGAACTCGCGCAGAACACAACAGCCTGAACGACTGCCTGCACCGAGGTCCGATACTTCTGCCGGATCTGTGTGGTATCCTGGTGAGATTTCGGCTACACCCCATTGGCATTGTCAGCGATGTTGAGAAGGCCTTCCTTCAGCTAGGTCTATCTATGACAGATCGCAATGTAACACGGTTCCTATGGCTTCGCGATCCTACAAAACCCGTCACCACAGCCAACCTAGTGATCTACCGCTTTTGCCGAGTTCCATTTGGCATTGTCGCTAGCCCGTTTCTTCTTGCCGCCACAGTCGACCACCATCTCCAACAGCAACAGACAGGGACATGCGATGATGTACGTCGCAGTATCTATGTTGACAACGTTGTCACCGGGCAGAGCAGCGTCCAGGATGCTACTGCATACTACAGAGAGGCAAAGGACGCCTTTGCCAGTGCCACCATGAACTTGCGTGAATGGGGTACCAACGATCCTGACTTCAGAGATGCTCTAGCTCCTGAAGACAAGTCTAGCTGTGATGTAATGAAGGTACTGGGTATGTCATGGGATACCAATCGCGATACTCTGTCGACGGCAAAGTCAACCACAAACCAGTACTCCGTCATTACCAAAAGAGATGTCCTCCGCAGTATAGCCCAATTCTATGATCCGATGGGCCTGTTCTCCCCGGTCATCATGCGTGCGAAGATCCTAGTACAGAGTATATGGAAGCTACATGTAGACTGGGACTCTCCGCTGCCTGACGCTCTCGTTCATGAATGGAAGGATATCCTGTCCGATCTGTCCTGCGCAAGTGACGTTGCCATTCCTCGCTTCATTGGACCAAAAATCCACGTCGACAAGGTCACCTATGAACTCCACGTCTTCTGTGATGCGTCTCAAGATGGTTACGGTGCAGCCGCGTACCTGTGTGTGAGACAAGTTGACGGTGCCTATTCGTCAGTTGACCTGATCTACAGCCGAACACGAGTCTCGCCCATCAAGGCAACAAGTATACCACGTCTAGAGCTCCTAGCAGCACTCATCGGCGCCAGGATCATCAAATTTCTGAAGAAAGAGCTTCTGGGCGCAGTTCACATCTCAGCTACCCACCTGTGGTCTGACTCACAGTGCGTGCTTGGCTGGATTAAGAATACTGAGAAATCGTACCCTGTCTTCATCGCCAATCGGTTGAAGGAAATCCGTGCAGACCAGAGTGTGTGCTTCAACTATATCCGTACAGCCGACAACCCAGCCGACCTACCATCCCGTGGAGCATCGCTAGCCACACTGACAGACAGTACAGCTTGGTGGTGTGGTCCAGAATGGCTTCGAGATCCTCCTGTACACTGGCCCAAAGACGTCATCGATGCTCCTTCCACAGTACTATTCGCGGCGGAGGGTCCTGCGGAAACCGAGACCAGCAGCAAGCCATCACCGCTGAGTATAGATGAGAGCAAGTATACTTCGTTTGAGAAGCTAGCCCGTGTAACAGCATACGGTATCAAGTTTGTCAAGAGATGCCGTCAACAGACCACATGCGGCACTCATTTGTCTGCTGCTGAAATCGACAACGCCAAACATCTGTGGATTCAACATGTTCAAGCAACACACTATACACCGGAGATTGAGGCTATCAAAAGCAACGCCAAGAACAAGCTGGTCCAAAACCTTGCGCTCTTTCTAGATGAACATAACCTCATCCGCTGCAAGGGTCGATTGGAGAATTCATCCCTACCATACTCAGCGAAGTATCCCATCCTTCTACCTCGTTCACATCCAGTAACCACAGCTATCATCAATGACTGTCACCGCATGGTGCTGCACAGTGGAACTAACCATACCCTATCGCGAGTCAGGTATGACTATTGGGTCCCCAGAGGACGACAAACCGTCAAGACTGTACTCAAGAAATGTGGTGTATGCAAGAGGTTCAATGGTCGGCCGTACTCGCTACCGAAAATGGCACCCTACCCTCCAGAGCGCGTAGCTGAGTCTAAACCGTTCACACACGTCGGCGTCGACTACTTTGGCCCAATGACAGTCAGAGAACATGGACTCATCCACAAGGTATGGGTGTGCCTATTTACGTGCATGGTCACACGTGCCATCCACCTCGAGCTTGTTGCTGACATGACCACAGAACAGTTCCTGATGGCATTGCGCAGATTTGTGGCAAGAAGAGGAGTACCGCGCAAGATCTTCTCTGACAACGCTCAGCAATTCCTGCTTTCGAAATCGACTCTACAGCTTGCTTGGGAAGCCATTGTGAAGGATGACCACACTCTTAATTATGCTGCTTCCCATGGAATCGAATGGATTTGCATTGTGCAACTCTCCCCATGGATGGGCGGGTTCTATGAACGGTTGATTGGAATCGTGAAGAAAGCCCTCCGTAAGTCTATTGGCAGACTAGTTCTCGGAACAACGGAGCTGTCAACCATTCTCGTCGAAGTTGAAGCAGTAGTAAATTCACGACCGCTGGTGTACGTAAGCGATGAGATCTATACGGTCTTGACACCTGCCCACTTCTTATCATTATCAGCCGAAATCAGTCTACCCCAAGGGCATGTAGAAGAGGACCCTGATTTCGCCCCAACAATGTCGTCAGCGGAACTGCTACTTTCTACGTGGAAGAAAGGTCAGAAGCGATTGAATGAGTTTTGGAACTGTTGGAGATCTGAATACCTAACCAGTCTACGAGAACGGCAACAATCGCAGTTGAAACAGGTTGCTCATTCTACCGTGAAGCCAAGGATTGGACATGTGTGCCTCATCAAGGATGACGCGCCCAGAGGTATGTGGAAACTGGGTATCATCAGCGAACTTCACGCTAGTCGTGATGGAGAAACGCGTTCCGCCACTGTGAGGACGCCCAATAACAAGCTCCTACGGCGCTCACTACAGCACCTATATCCGTTGGAGTGTGAGTCTGCTCGACCTGCTGACCACTCGTCGAATGAACCACAGCCTCCCGCTGTAACCAACGACGCACACGTCCCTGCAACAGCTTCTCGACCGGTAAGACGAGCTGCTATCGAAGGCTTAGGACGTGTCCTGGATTTGCACGAGGCAGACTTGGTTTAGTTCACCATGCTGGTGTCTGTCTCAATCAGCTATCATCCACTCAAGCTGTATAATTATGTTCACCCCCTTTTTATTCGAGTTTTCTTTTCCTCTGCCAACTTGCTCTCCCACTCACTACTTTGGCACTAGGGTGTAGTATGGGCTCCATGACTTATGTGTCCTTGCTCTTCAGTACCTTCGCAATTTGGTTCACAAGATATGTCACATCATTAGCGTAGCCTGTCAGGAGACATGCGTCTCTGGGGACTGCCCTAGTTAACATTAACAATACCCAAATAATAATAATCACCTAAATACGCGGTTCTTATGCGCTATTATAATCTTTCTCCCTTTGGTCACCAGGTCTTTTGTGATTGATCTCTCCACCTGTGTGTGGGAATGTCGTGATTACATCACGAAGTTGTACATAATATCACGTGTATGTTTGTGTGACGTTATCGTCCACGTAGCATTAGCCCTTTTGTTTGTTTTGATGGCTTTATGGTTTTACCTGGCTTCTTGATGATCAGAGATTAGAGTAAGTCATGTAGTACTGAATGAGAATTAATCCCAGTCCTTATGAAGTTAGTTATGTTGTGGAACTAAGAGAGTCTAGACTCTAGTCACAACACCTTGAGCCCAGATGTACTGGCTCTCATGACCTTGATGCAGCAACAAATGAAAGCTGCTGATGATCGCGAGGCTCGCCTCACAACGTTACTCCAGAATCAGAACACTCAACCTTCGTCTACTGCCAAACAAATCTCTGTGGAGCGTCCGGTTTTGCTGTCATCTGCCACGCTTTCCGACCTCACCGCTTGGGAAGAAGCGTGGGACGACTACGCCCGATGCCAAAAACTGGCAAGCCAGGACACACAGACACAAGTTAGCGCTGTGCGACAAGCTCTTAATGAGGACCTCCGTAGGTACCTGAGGGAAGGTGTCATTCCTGTAGCTCTCAATGCTGACGTGACAGCAGTGATTGCAGCCATCAAAAAGTACATTCGTCGCCAACGGAATCCCCTGCTGGACCGCATCGATTTCTACAATAGGCGGCAACATAAAGGCGAGTCCTTCGACAGTTTTTTCACTTGTTTGAAAGAATTGTTTAGCGCCTGTGACTTTGTGGAACTACGTGTTTGTCGCACGTGCTCTGGGCGTATGTGTACTGACTGCCCCAAGATCCTAGTCACAGCTAACGAAGAGCTCCTTCGTGACCGGATCGTTGTCGGTGTCCTGGACGATGACACTCGGCACAAGCTGCTTTCTGAGCAGAACTTGACCCTTTCCAGCGCGGCCAAGATTTGTCGTGCGGAGGAAGCCGCCAAGCAGACCAATGATGGAATGCCGACTACCGGCTCCTTTAAGGCTGCCGTCGCGAAAAAGTCTTCTTACCAGAAGCAGAAGTCTCAGTTCAGTGACAGATCCGCAACAGCCCAGCCACCCAAGAAGTGTGTGAACTGTGGTCGCAGCGCTCACACAAAGTCTTCCTGTCCCGCTGCAGGCAAAACGTGTAATGGCTGTAAGGCGTCAGGCCATTTTGAAAAGATGTGCCCCAAGAAATCGCAGTCTGCGCACCGTAATGGCAAAATCGGCCAACTGAAGTTGCAGCAAGCATCGTCAGGCAACCAAGGGACCGTGACCGTCCATGCCACCCTGAATACGGAGACCACTGGTGCACCGATTGACTGGATCCCCGACACCGGTAGTGACGTGGATGCCATCGGTTTACAGCATTTGGAATTGCTTGGTGGATTCCCCGAAAATCTCGCCACCGATTATGATGTAGTGACTGGTGTAAATGGTCAACGTCTTGAGTCTGCCGGCCAGATTCACTCCTCTCTCGCCATTGGAGCTAAGTCGTACGACACGACAATCCATGTCTACCCTGATCTGTCTGATGCTCTGTTGTCTCGGACTTCTTTGCTTGCGCTTGGTCTGCTTCCAGCCAACTGGCCTTCCATTTCCCGTGTGGAAATTCAACCAGCGCAAGACCGTACTGCTGACGAGATCCGTACGGAACTGCTGCAAGAATTCGCAGACGTGTTCGATGATGGCCGTTTGAAACCCATGTCTGGCTCACCAATGGATATTGAGCTCCAAGCCGATGCTAAGCCAGCTTGCACGCATCATGCGCGGCCAGTCCCCTTTGCCTTCCGTGACCAGATCAAGGACCAGCTGGACGGGATGGTGAAGGATGACATTATCGAACCAGTTTCCACATCGAGCGAATGGTGTCACCCGATTGTGATTGTCGACAAAAAGGGCACGTCTGAGAAGCGATTGACTGTCGACTTCAAGAAGTTGAATGACCAGATTCAACGCCCTGCTCATCCGATGCAACCACCACGAGACGTCGTTTCCAGCATCAGCGGTCGTTACTTCACGAAGCTCGATGCACGTCATGGATATTGGCAAGTCCCGTTATGTGAATCTGCGCGCCCACTCACCACGTTTATCACGCCGTGGGGCCGTTTCCGCTATTTGCGCAACCCACAAGGCTTGATATCTGCCGGTGACGAGTACAACCGCCGTACTGACGCAGCATTCGACGGCATCACGAACTTCAAGAAAGTCGTGGACGACTGCCTTGTGTATGACGATGACCTAAGTGACCACGTCGCACGCGTCCGCCGAGTACTGACATGTGCACGGGACAATGGCATCAAACTCAGTGCGAAGAAGTTCGTATTTGCTGCTACCCAGATTGAGTTCTGCGGGTATCGCTTGAACGCCGACGGCTGGACTGTCGATGAAGCGAAGACGTCAGCCATTCGTGACTTCTCCACGCCCAGTAACCGGACCGACCTCCGCTCGTTCTTGGGCCTGATGAATCAGTGTGCAGAGTTCACCCCGTGTTTGGCTGAGCTGAGTGCCCCGTTACGCGGTCTGCTGAAGCCTTCTACTGAGTTCCTATGGCATCACGACCACACTGCTGCTTTCAACGCCATCAAGGATGAGCTGGTATCCTTGGCGACCCTGTCTTATTTCCAAGTAGGATCCGAACTCCGCCTGGAAACGGACGCATCCAAACTGAAAGGTCTAGGCTTCGTCTTGTGGCAGAAACAAGACACCGGATGGCGCATCATCCAGTGTGGCAGTCGGTATCTCAGTGACACAGAGTCCCGCTACGCAGTGATCGAGCTCGAACTCCTGGCCATCGTCTGGGCTGTCAAGAAGTGCAAGCTGTTCTTGTCCGGCACCCAGTTTCGTGTCATCACTGATCACCGCTCATTGGTGCCCATTATCAATGCATACTCGCTTGATCAAATTGAGAACCCACGTTTGCTCAGAATGATGCTCAAGCTCCAGTCGTTCCAACTCTGTGCTGAGTGGCGGAAAGGTGCTGACAACGCCTTTGCCGATGCATTGTCTCGGAACCCAGTTGACCTCCCTTCCCCGACGGACCAGTATGGTGAAGCCCCCGCATTGGCTAACCTCGGCATCCGTGCCTGTCTCCGTCGTGATGAAGATGGGCTGATCACTGACCTCCGGTTCCAAGCCGTCCATGATGCTGCTGCCGCTGACTCTGACTATCAGCTACTGCTCCAGCACGTGCAAGATGGATTCCCCAATGATCAGCGTGATTTGCCTGATGCTCTGCGTTCATTCTGGAACGGACGAGAGCACCTATCAGTGGCCAACGGTATTGTCTTGAAAGGTCAACGGATCGTTGTGCCCGTGTCCCTCCGTCAACATGTTCTCCAAGATCTCCACGCCTCCCACCAGGGTATTGTACGTACCAAGGCTAGAGCACGTCAGGTGGTGTATTGGCCCAAGTTGAGCCAAGATCTGGAGACACTGATCCGCGCATGCCCTACGTGTCGGGAACGCCAAGCATCGCTCCCGAGGGAACCGCTGCTCAACGATCGTCACCCGACTCTGCCATTTGAGCACACCAGCGCAGATCTATTCACTTGCCAAGGCCGTGAATTTCTCGTCTATGTAGATCGCTTATCCGGATGGCCATGCCTCGCACCGACCGGTACCACGACGTCCTCACACGATGTGATCGTCCATTTGCGCCGTTGGTTCCCAGATGTTGGTGTGCCGTCTGTTCTGTGCACTGATGGTGGCCCCCAGTTTGCGTCCCACCAATTTGCCGAGTTCTGTCGCCGCTGGCAGATTTCCCATGTTATGTCTACACCGCACTTCCCTCAGAGCAATGGTCACGCAGAGGCTGGTGTAAAGGCGATGAAGACACTTGTTCACAAGACGACCACCAATGGCCGCCTTGATGTGGACGCATTCCAACGCGGGCTGTTAGAATGGCGTAACACTCCGAGGTCTGATGGCATCAGCCCCGCACAAAAGCTGTATGGCCGACCTCTGTCGTCATTTGTGCTTGCGCATCACCGTAGCTTCTCGTCCGAATGGCAGACCCTCGCCGACGACACAGATGCAGCTCCTCCGTCTGCTCCGGCTCAATTCGATGTCTCTGCTCGCCCGTTGTCCGAGCTCCGTATCGGCACCCATGTGGACGTGCAGGACCCCCGGTCGAAGCTGTGGTGTAAGCGTGGTGTTATCGTTGGTGTTGGTCGTCACCGTGATTACTACGTGAAGTTAACTAGTGGAAGAGTGTACTGGCGTAACCGGCGTTTTCTCCGCCCGTTCATTCCCCTTGTGCCTGCTACCCCTGATGGTACTGTGCCTGCCAATCCACCCGCTGATCAACCTGCTCCTGTAGCTCCACGTCGCAGCACTCGCAACCGCCGTGCTACTGACCGTTTGGACATTTCTTCCACAAAAGGACAGTCATATGTTTGATTTCTGTCGCATTTCTACTGCTTTCCGTGTTCTTGCAGTCACATATTTCTTTATTTGATTTCTCTTGTTAGATCATACTGTTCTCGTTATCCAGTATAATCTCGAAGGGGCGTGTGATGTATATGCATACTACGCTCGCGCTCCTGTCTTTGTGCTGCATGCTCGCGCATACATGTTGTGATGTCATGCGTACGCTATAATACTGATTGGATGCATGCATGCCCACCAGCTGTGATTTGAGCTGTTCTCAGTCTTCTGGTTGTTGTTCTTGACCTTGAGTCTCCACATTTAGTTTCGTCTCTACTCTTGTCATTCATATTCTAGGAAGTAGCAATAATAATTCAGAACCTATAACCAGTCTTTAGATTCATATCAACATCCATGCACATGTACTGCGAAGAACATGTACAGTACACTCTCACCTTCACACAATCATGGCGATTTCCTTTTTCTGTGCCCTGTTCTGTGGCTGAGTGTGTCAGTCTTGTAGTGAACTAACACACTACAGCCCTGCCTCAGTTTGTTACTTTGCCTGACGATTGATAGATTCAAGAAACTGAGTATTTGCTTTCTCCATCAACCACCATGATTCCACAACGGCGCTCACCAGCCAACCTTGACAAGTAGTTGCCACAGAAGACTTTCAAGAAAGCGACACATCCATTTTGTACTCAGTCCCTTCATACAGGTGTCTTCGCGACTACCGCCGGGTATAGAACTCTCTTCAGTGAAGTTCAGAAGGTTGATTTTGTTGAATGGCTAATACATGTAGGTGGGCAAAAGCACCCCGGTTTTGTACCGAAAGGAGAAACATATTGCGCGCCCAAAGGACGAAGATTTAGGGCTAAGGAAGAGAGCAGAAAAGAGCAGAGTGCAAAGTGCCGTGATACAATAACAAAACAGAGTAAGCTGGTCATCTGAAGTGCTAGTGCTAGTAGTCACTAAATCAACGTCAACTACAATTATCAAGCCACATATCTGCAACGTCACGAGGGTGCTGGCAAAAGTCCTGCCGCCGTGCAGCCCAATACGTGGCTCAAAAACGTGATTTTGTTGACTTGCCGCGTGCTTGTGCAAAAGTCCTGCTGCACGGCGCTCAAAAACGTGATTTTTTGGACTTGGAACAAAATTCTGCACACTTTCGCGTGTTTCCATGATACGACAAGTTGCGCACGGTCTGCTCACATTCAAATACAGTGCTGCCAACAAATGACAGCGTGCAACAAAAAAGTCTTTCCTTGCAAGGGCACATTTTAGGCCATAACTCTTGAACGGCTAGTCAGATCGGGACACAATTTTCAGAGAATTTGCACCTATTCAAGCTCTTTCAACTGACGTAGCACTCAATCTGAATTTACAAATTACTTTTTTTTCAGCGAATTTTGGGTAGTCTGCCACCTTTTAAAAGTGACTTGTCCAGTTGGCCGCTAGCGCGCTCTACATGTATAACGAAACATCTACAGTAGCAAGGGAAAATGTGGAAAATTGGCAAAAAGGCCGGGCCAATGGCATACGCGATTAAAGTCGCACGCAGTGAGTCGTACAATACTGTGCCTATAATCACTGGATCCATTTTTGATTGGGCTCAGTTGTACGAATCCCCGCTCCACCGACATTCAGGGAATCTCAATTCACAGGCCGGCCCTGATGCGCTTACCATAGGCGACTAACAGTAACTACTGGTGCAGAAAGCTTTTATACTATCGTTTCGATACTTCAGTGTCAGTCATGACTAAACTTCTTGGCCATTCTAAACCCAATGCACAATGGACATCATAATACTGTACTGACACCAAGTTCACACTATTTTTACAAACACTGCTAATACACATCCGGTTACCAGCGTGTTTCTAGGTGCAAAGACATTACCATATATGGTCACTGGAGTCTGGAGTGAAAGAATCTGATGATGTCGATATCCTGGAGGCCTTGGCACGGGAAAGAGCTTGTTGTGACGGCCTGGGTGGAGGATAATCGGACAGAATGGGACGACATCCATGCACATGTACTGCGAAGAACATGTACAGTACACTCTCACCTTCACACAATCATGGCGATTTCCTTTTTCTGTGCCCTGTTCTGTGGCTGAGTGTGTCAGTCTTGTAGTGAACTAACACACTACAGCCCTGCCTCAGTTTGTTACTTTGCCTGACGATTGATAGATTCAAGAAACTGAGTATTTGCTTTCTCCATCAACCACCATGATTCCACAACGGCGCTCACCAGCCAACCTTGACAAGTAGTTGCCACAGAAGACTTTCAAGAAAGCGACACATCCATTTTGTACTCAGTCCCTTCATACAGGTGTCTTGGCGACTACCGCCGGGTATAGAACTCTCTTCAGTGAAGTTCAGAAGGTTGATTTTGTTGAATGGCTAATACATGTAGGTGGGCAAAAGCACCTCGGTTTTGTACCGAAAGGAGAAACATATTGCGCGCCCAAAGGACGAAGATTTAGGGCTAAGGAAGAGAGCAGAAAAGAGCAGAGTGCAAAGTGCCGTGATACAATAACAAAACAGAGTAAGCTGGTCATCTGAAGTGCTAGTGCTAGTAGTCACTAAATCAACGTCAACTACAATTATCAAGCCACATATCTGCAACGTCACGAGGGTGCTGGCAAAAGTCCTGCCGCCGTGCAGCCCAATACGTGGCTCAAAAACGTGATTTTTTTGACTTGCCGCGTGCTTGTGCAAAAGTCCTGCTGCACGGCGCTCAAAAACGTGATTTTTTGGACTTGGAACAAAATTCTGCACACTTTCGCGTGTTTCCATGATACGACAAGTTGCGCACGGTCTGCTCACATTCAAATACAGTGCTGCCAACAAATGACAGCGTGCAACAAAAAAGTCTTTCCTTGCAAGGGCACATTTTAGGCCATAACTCTTGAACGGCTAGTCAGATCGGGACACAATTTTCAGAGAATTTGCACCTATTCAAGCTCTTTCAACTGACGTAGCACTCAATCTGAATTTACAAATTACTTTTTTTTCAGCGAATTTTGGGTAGTCTGCCACCTTTTAAAAGTGACTTGTCCAGTTGGCCGCTAGCGCGCTCTACATGTATAACGAAACATCTACAGTAGCAAGGGAAAATGTGGAAAATTGGCAAAAAGGTCGGGCCAATGGCATACGCGATTAAAGTCGCACGCAGTGAGTCGTACAATACTGTGCCTCCAATCACTGGATCCATTTTTGATTGGGCTCAGTTGTACGAATCCCCGCTCCACCGACATTCAGGGAATCTCAATTCACAGGCCGGCCCTGATGCGCTTACCATAGGCGACTAACAGTAACTACTGGTGCAGAAAGCTTTTATACTATCGTTTCGATACTTCAGTGTCAGTGATGACTAAACTTCTTGGCCATTCTAAACCCAATGCACCATGGACATCATAATACTGTACTGACACCAAGTTCACACTATTTTTACAAACACTGCTAATACACATCCGGTTACCAGCGTGTTGCTAGGTGCAAAGACATTACCATATATGGTCACTGGAGTCTGGAGTGAAAGAATCTGATGATGTCGATATCCTGGAGGCCTTGGCACGGGAAAGAGCTTGTTGTGACGGCCTGGGTGGAGGATAATCGGACAGAATGGGACGACATCCATGCACATGTACTGCGAAGAACATGTACAGTACACTCTCACCTTCACACAATCATGGCGATTTCCTTTTTCTGTGCCCTGTTCTGTGGCTGAGTGTGTCAGTCTTGTAGTGAACTAACACACTACAGCCCTGCCTCAGTTTGTTACTTTGCCTGACGATTGATAGATTCAAGAAACTGAGTATTTGCTTTCTCCATCAACCACCATGATTCCACAACGGCGCTCACCAGCCAACCTTGACAAGTAGTTGCCACAGAAGACTTTCAAGAAAGCGACACATCCATTTTGTACTCAGTCCCTTCATACAGGTTTCTCGGCGACTACCGCCGGGTATAGAACTCTCTTCAGTGAAGTTCAGAAGGTTGATTTTGTTGAATGGCTAATACAATCATGTAGGTGGGCAAAAGCACCCCGGTTTTGTACCGAAAGGAGAAACATATTGCGCGCCCAAAGGACGAAGATTTAGGGCTAAGGAAGAGAGCAGAAAAGAGCAGAGTGCAAAGTGCCGTGATACAATAACAAAACAGAGTAAGCTGGTCATCTGAAGTGCTAGTGCTAGTAGTCGATAAATCAACGTCAACTACAATTATCAAGCCACATATCTGCAACGTCACGAGGGTGCTGGCAAAAGTCCTGCCGCCGTGCAGCCCAATACGTGGCTCAAAAACGTGATTTTTTTGACTTGCCGCGTGCTTGTGCAAAAGTCCTGCTGCACGGCGCTCAAAAACGTGATTTTTTGGACTTGGAACAAAATTCTGCACACTTTCGCGTGTTTCCATGATACGACAAGTTGCGCACGGTCTGCTCACATTCAAATACAGTGCTGCCAACAAATGACAGCGTGCAACAAAAAAGTCTTTCCTTGCAAAGGCACATTTTAGGCCATAACTCTTGAACGGCTAGTCAGATCGGGACACAATTGTCAGAGAATTTGCACCTATTCAAGCTCTTTCAACTGACGTAGCACTCAATCTGAATTTACAAATTACTTTTTTTTCAGCGAATTTTGGGTAGTCTGCCACCTTTTAAAAGTGACTTGTCCAGTTGGCCGCTAGCGCGCTCTACATGTATAACGAAACATCTACAGTAGCAAGGGAAAATGTGGAAAATTGGCAAAAAGGTCGGGCCAATGGCATACGCGATTAAAGTCGCACGCAGTGAGTCGTACAATACTGTGCCTCCAATCACTGGATCCATTTTTGATTGGGCTCAGTTGTACGAATCCCCGCTCCACCGACATTCAGGGAATCTCAATTCACAGGCCGGCCCTGATGCGCTTACCATAGGCGACTAACAGTAACTACTGGTGCAGAAAGCTTTTATACTATCGTTTCGATACTTCAGTGTCAGTCATGACTTAACTTCTTGGCCATTCTAAACCCAATGCACAATGGACATCATAATACTGTACTGACACCAACTTCACACTATTTTTACAAACACTGCTAATACACATCCGGTTACCAGCGTGTTGCTAGGTGCAAAGACATTACCATATATGGTCACTGGAGTCTGGAGTGAAAGAATCTGATGATGTCGATATCCTGGAGGCCTTGGCACGGGAAAGAGCTTGTTGTGACGGCCTGGGTGGAGGATAATCGGACAGAATGGGACGACATCCATGCACATGTACTGCGAAGAACATGTACAGTACACTCTCACCTTCACACAACCATGGCGATTTCCTTTTTCTGTGCCCTGTTCTGTGGCTGAGTGTGTCAGTCTTGTAGTGAACTAACACACTACAGCCCTGCCTCAGTTTGTTACTTTGCCTGACGATTGATAGATTCAAGAAACTGAGTATTTGCTTTCTCCATCAACCACCATGATTCCACAACGGCGCTCACCAGCCAACCTTGACAAGTAGTTGCCACAGAAGACTTTCAAGAAAGCGACACATCCATTTTGTACTCAGTCCCTTCATACAGGTGTCTCGGCGACTACCGCCGGGTATAGAACTCTCTTCAGTGAAGTTCAGAAGGTTGATTTTGTTGAATGGCTAATACATGTAGGTGGGCAAAAGCACCCCGGTTTTGTACCGAAAGGAGAAACATATTGCGCGCCCAAAGGACGAAGATTTAGGGCTAAGGAAGAGAGCAGAAAAGAGCAGAGTGCAAAGTGCCGTGATACAATAACAAAACAGAGTAAGCTGGTCATCTGAAGTGCTAGTGCTAGTAGTCACTAAATCAACGTCAACTACAATTATCAAGCCACATATCTGCAACGTCACGAGGGTGCTGGCAAAAGTCCTGCCGCCGTGCAGCCCAATACGTGGCTCAAAAACGTGATTTTTTTGACTTGCCGCGTGCTTGTGCAAAAGTCCTGCTGCACGGCGCTCAAAAACGTGATTTTTTGGACTTGGAACAAAATTCTGCACACTTTCGCGTGTTTCCATGATACGACAAGTTGCGCACGGTCTGCTCACATTCAAATACAGTGCTGCCAACAAATGACAGCGTGCAACAAAAAAGTCTTTCCTTGCAAGGGCACATTTTAGGCCATAACTCTTGAACGGCTAGTCAGATCGGGACACAATTTTCAGAGAATTTGCACCTATTCAAGCTCTTTCAACTGACGTAGCACTCAATCTGAATTTACAAATTACTTTTTTTTCAGCGAATTTTGGGTAGTCTGCCACCTTTTAAAAGTGACTTGTCCAGTTGGCCGCTAGCGCGCTCTACATGTATAACGAAACATCTACAGTAGCAAGGGAAAATGTGGAAAATTGGCAAAAAGGCCGGGCCAATGGCATACGCGATTAAAGTCGCACGCAGTGAGTCGTACAATACTGTGCCTCCAATCACTGGATCCATTTTTGATTGGGCTCAGTTGTACGAATCCCCGCTCCACCGACATTCAGGGAATCTCAATTCACAGGCCGGCCCTGATGCGCTTACCATAGGCGACTAACAGTAACTACTGGTGCAGAAAGCTTTTATACTATCGTTTCGTTAGCCCCATCCCTCACACAAACAAGACAACAAAGAGGCATCTTTGGATTGAGGAGTGCTGGTTTCGAAACAACTGGTTTGAAGCTCAAAGTAGAGCTGGTGTTAGCTCGGAGCAGAGCTGCTGTTAGCTCAGAGCAGAGCTGCTGTTAGCTCAAAGTAGAGCTGCGGTTAGCTCAAAGTAGAGCTGCTGTTAGCTCAAAGTAGAGCTGCTGTTAGCTCAAAGTAGAGCTGCTGTTAGCTCAAGGTAGAGCTGCTGTTAGCTCAAAGTAGAGCTGCTGTTAGCTCAAAGTAGAGCTGCGGTTAGCTCAAAGTAGAGCTGCGGTTAGCTCAAAGTAGAGCTGCTGTTAGCTCAAAGTAGAGCTGCGGTTAGCTCAAAGTAGAGCTGCTGTTAGCTCAAAGTAGAGCTGCTGTTAGCTCAAAGTAGAGCTGCTGTTAGCTCAAAGTAGAGCTGCTGTTAGCTCAACGTAGAGCTGCAATGCTAAATGGATGTAATATAGCGCAAGGCAGAGCCGCAGCAAATAGCTAGATAACACCAGTTGTGAGAGTGGACCCATGAAACCAGCACTCCGTTAGCTAAGCACTATTGACGCACAGCAAGGGTCAATTTATGTCAGCACAGGCAAGCATTGCGCAGCTAGAGTTCAGTAGCTCATTACTCACCCGAGTTGGGGATCATGGCATCCATGGCACGGCAGCAAGCCGGGACGATAGCTGGCGCTTAGCGCTTGTTGTAGTCCGGATGTAGCATAGACACGCATCGCTCTTTCCACTGACCTGCCATTCGGAAGAAGGAGTCGGGGCACTAGCCATAGCAGCGGTGGTGGCTGCACCAATGTAGACCGAATGCCCGGAGTAGTTCGACTGGGATGGTACACCGGCCGCAGCGACAAGAGACCATACTGTTACTGTGAATGACTGCCTGGTCAGCTGCTGTCTGTTCGAGAGTACGAACAAGAGTTGCTCTGGTCCCTCGCGACGAGTGACAAATGGGTAGCTAACAATGGCACGGACCGGGCAGTACGGCGGTACAGACGGGCCAATGTCACTAGTAACGCCTTTACCGAATGGGTCCGTCTTGGATGAAAGCAGGAAGAGTTGCAAGCGTCCGTCACCAGGGGAGCTAGTACAGCCCCGTGTGATGCCATTAGTGAATTCAGCACACCGAAGAAATCCAAAGAAGCAGCATGGCGGCTTGGTAGAGCAGCTTGTCATGGCCATTCAGGGTTCTACTTTTCCGGCGTGCATCCGTCAGGTGTCGTAGGATTGGCATAGTTATAGGAAGGCGAGGGGTGAGTACAGCCGTACCATGGCATCGCTGGATGCCCTTCAACACCCTCTCCAGAAGCCACGCATCTACTAAGGGGCCGGCAAACCCATTCTCAAGGTGGGCTTTATGCACCGCACTCGCATACACAGATACAGTTCAGGGCACGCTGATCATAGTTCACGCATGAATGTGTGTCCAGGAACGATGACTCGGGCAGCAAAAGTGAGCTTCCCCAGGAGGGACTCGAGTTGACGCTGGCCGATGCTGCGCTCGCTGATAGTAGCCATGAGTGGCGCACGGATCTCGGACAGCTTGTCCTCTGGTAGCCGCAGTCTAGGAAAATACCAAGGTCAATGATGGTGATGGCCCTCGAGCTGGGATGGAGCAAAGAGGAGTGCCGAGATACGTGAATGCCCGGAGGGGGGTGGTGAGTTGCTGGTTGGCTGCAGCCAAACCAGTGGAGATATCGAGAAAGTCATCGAGGTAATGAAGCCGGTGATCTATAGCAAACTCGTGCTGCATGATCCAGTTGACTGCTGTGGCTACTAAGTCAAAGACGGCTGGGCTGGAGCGGAGGCCGAAAGGCAGAAAGCGCTCGTAGTAGTAGGAGCCTTCCCAGCGAGGTCCTGACGGCGGACTGGGATCTGCCGAAATGCACTGCGTACATCGAGCTTGGACAAATACACAGGCTGTGGGCATGACATGATGATGCTGATCGCGTTGTCAATGCTCGCGTAGTGCAGAGAGAGCGGCTCGGCAGGAATGCTGTCGTTCGCGCCGGTGCCTTCCGGACTAGACAGATGGTGGATCATTCGCAGCTTGCCGTTCTTTTTGGGGATGGCACCAATACCAGAGCGGCGCATGAACTGAAATGGAGGTGACGGAAATGGGCCTGTGGTCTCGCTGCGGGCGCAGGAAGCAGCTAATTGCTCGGATATAAATGCCGAGTGAGTGAAAGCCAAGGGTAGATTATTAGAGAAAACCGAAATGTCGTGTTGGCCGGCAGATCCAAGAGTAAAGCCACGGCGCAGCCCATGGAGAACATACGCAACGCATTATTGATATGAGTGGTTACGTAACAGGCGGGCAAAGTGGTCAGCTAGCAGTGTGGTGTCTGCAGAGTGTATAGGAAAGAAGCTACGTACCGAGTCAAGCTATTCAGTAGCCATTCTGCTAGGAGTGGCGGGGTGGCCGATTGGCTCCGCGCTGCTGCTGGTTGCACATGATGCATGGGTGGTCCTTGCCACACTGGCTGCAGGTGTGGGAGAAGCGGCACGACGACGAAGAACAGCGACCTCCATTGAAGTTGCGGCAGATTTCTTGGCTGTCGCTGGTATGGTTGCGACCACTGGAGGTAAATGCTGCTGGCTTGGGGACGAAAAGGACACAAACCGCCCCTGGATGGGCCGTCTTACATTGAGCGCATTTTGGGTGTGCATGGCCTGTGACAGCTATCTGCCATAGGTTCACGTCGATGGTGTCCAACCTCTTCGTGCCTGGTTACTGGGCCACGAGCAGCCGCAGCTGGCGGTCGTACTCTAGCCACGCGCTTGGGAAGAACTGGCGGTTAGCAGTCAGGATCAACTGCTGGTACGCAATCAGTTCAGCAGTTCAGCAGTGCGGTGTAGGGCAGCAGCCGTGATAACAGACATGTATGTGGTCCATGCCTCGAGCCGGGTAGTTACATGTATAATTATCGTGAACCTTGCGACGCACCTGCTTCGCGTACGGTCATCCGACTCAACGATATTTAGCTGGCTATCGTTATTCGGGCTGTGCACCAGCCGGAATGTTGGGCCGGAAGTGTGCAAGAATTTCAGGCAACTAACTTGAAAAATCTACGAACTCCCCTCGCAAGATACGTTCTTGCACAGCCTTGGGCACAGCTGGTGCAGGTGGCTGATCGGGTGGGTTACAAGGGCTTGGCCTGGCGTAGTGGCGGCAGCAGCCGCATTGCCTTGGCCTTGGGTGAGGAGCGGCACAATGCTCTCCGATAATACTAAAATGGCGGCCGACAAAGCCGACTACACCTCGTCACGTAGATCTACGGGAGCGCAGATCCCATGTTGAGCCCGCGTCACCTGAGCTGGCGGAGGAGGCATTGGTGCAAGTCGGGCTTCTGGGCTCGCGAGCCGTGTCCGCACTGTCATGTTGCTGGTTCTCCTGGCCGGAGCAGACCTCACTACCAAGGGCTAGTTGTGCCAGCAAACGGTCCTGTAAAATACTTTTACTAAGTTTCCTTTCGGATTCAAGCCGCGCTGAGAAGGCTCGCCGCGGGGGCTTGGCAAGGCATTGCCTTGACAGTGTCGACAGTTAGGTCAGACATACTGAAGAAATACAGTGTCGAGGTGACACTCGGGCTGGCAGCAAAGCTACGAAAGGAAAAGAAACACTGCTGAAGCACGATCCGTTGTCTGGAAGAGCACAACAGGGCAAGCAAGATTTGTTTTTCTTTTCCGCAAAATGGGCTGGTGCCATTTGTGATTACGCAGCAAAACAAAGCGCATGACGTCAGTATTGAATGCAGTACAAAGCAATGCAGTGCAGTGTGTGCGCTAGTTCGGATTGTTGCTAACAAGTACTAGCACAGCTAGTACACCAATACTTCACTGTCAGTCATGACTAAACTTCTTGGCCATTCTAAACCCAATGCACAATGGACATCATAATACTGTACTGACACCAAGTTCACACTATTTTTACAAACACTGCTAATACACATCCGGTTACCAGCGTGTTGCTAGGTGCAAAGACATTACCATATATGGTCACTGGAGTCTGGAGTGAAAGAATCTGATGATGTCGATATCCTGGAGGCCTTGGCACGGGAAAGAGCTTGTTGTGACGGCCTGGGTGGAGGATAATCGGACAGAATGGGACGACATCCATGCACATGTACTGCGAAGAACATGTACAGTACACTCTCACTCACCTTCACACAATCATGGCGATTTCCTTTTTCTGTGCCCTGTTCTGTAGCTGAGTGTGTCAGTCTTGTAGTGAACTAACACACTACAGCCCTGCCTCAGTTTGTTACTTTGCCTGACGATTGATAGATTCAAGAAACTGAGTATTTGCTTTCTCCATCAACCACCATGATTCCACAACGGCGCTCACCAGCCAACCTTGACAAGTAGTTGCCACAGAAGACTTTCAAGAAAGCGACACATCCATTTTGTACTCAGTCCCTTCATACAGGTGTCTCGGCGACTACCGCCGGGTATAGAACTCTCTTCAGTGAAGTTCAGAAGGTTGATTTTGTTGAATGGCTAATACATGTAGGTGGGCAAAAGCACCCCGGTTTTGTACCGAAAGGAGAAACATATTGCGCGCCCAAAGGACGAAGATTTAGGGCTAAGGAAGAGAGCAGAAAAGAGCAGAGTGCAAAGTGCCGTGATACAATAACAAAACAGAGTAAGCTGGTCATCTGAAGTGCTAGTGCTAGTAGTCACTAAATCAACGTCAACTACAATTATCAAGCCACATATCTGCAACGTCACGAGGGTGCTGGCAAAAGTCCTGCCGCCGTGCAGCCCAATACGTGGCTCAAAAACGTGATTTTTTTGACTTGCCGCGTGCTTGTGCAAAAGTCCTGCTGCACGGCGCTCAAAAACGTGATTTTTTGGACTTGGAACAAAATTCTGCACACTTTCGCGTGTTTCCATGATACGACAAGTTGCGCACGGTCTGCTCACATTCAAATACAGTGCTGCCAACAAATGACAGCGTGCAACAAAAAAGTCTTTCCTTGCAAGGGCACATTTTAGGCCATAACTCTCGAACGGCTAGTCAGATCGGGACACAATTTTCAGAGAATTTGCACCTATTCAAGCTCTTTCAACTGACGTAGCACTCAATCTGAATTTACAAATTACTTTTTTTTCAGCGAATTTTGGGTAGTCTGCCACCTTTTAGAAGTGACTTGTCCAGTTGGCCGCTAGCGCGCTCTACATGTATAACGAAACATCTACAGTAGCAAGGGAAAATGTGGAAAATTGGCAAAAAGGTCGGGCCAATGGCATACGCGATTAAAGTCGCACGCAGTGAGTCGTACAATACTGTGCCTCCAATCACTGGATCCATTTTTGATTGGGCTCAGTTGTACGAATCCCCGCTCCACCGACATTCAGGGAATCTCAATTCACAGGCCGGCCCTGATGCGCTTACCATAGGCGACTAACAGTAACTACTGGTGCAGAAAGCTTTTATACTATCGTTTCGATACTTCAGTGTCAGTCATGACTAAACTTCTTGGCCATTCTAAACCCAATGCACAATGGACATCATAATACTGTACTGACACCAACTTCACACTATTTTTACAAACACTGCTAATACACATCCGGTTACCAGCGTGTTGCTAGGTGCAAAGACATTACCATATATGGTCACTGGAGTCTGGAGTGAAAGAATCTTATGATGTCGATATCCTGGAGGCCTTGGCACGGGAAAGAGCTTGTTGTGACGGCCTGGGTGGAGGATAATCGAACAGAATGGGACGACATCCATGCACATGTACTGCGAAGAACATGTACAGTACACTCTCACCTTCACACAATCATGGCGATTTCCTATTTCTGTGCCCTGTTCTGTGGCTGAGTGTGTCAGTCTTGTAGTGAACTAACACACTACAGCCCTGCCTCAGTTTGTTACTTTGCCTGACGATTGATAGATTCAAGAAACTGAGTATTTGCTTTCTCCATCAACCACCATGATTCCACAACGGCGCTCACCAGCCAACCTTGACAAGTAGTTGCCACAGAAGGTTTATCTTACTTTTCCTCAGCGCCCAGGTCAACACACTTTCGTAAACACCGGGTTTCCGCACACAATCGAATCACAGTTCAGTTTTACTCCACTCCGGAGAACACAATTATTCAGACCCATGGAACATAGTAAAATCACAACAGCTACAAAATTTGTAGAATCTAGAGCTCAGGTCCAACACAACAAGAACCAAAACATTACCACCCGGCCAGCAACATGTGCATGCGAACAACAACTCACAGAACAAAAGGCACATGCTTCCAAAACCAATACACACTCCGGCCCGGCCGGCCCGTGTCACATATGCCAGCGATACATGCATAAAAGGAAGTACAGTGAGAAGGAAGTAACGCAGGTCACATGAAAGCGCGTAGCATTCCCACGTGTAAGCTAACACGCACCACAATCACGTATCACAGGCACAGGGCCTAGGCCTAGGGCCAGGGGACAACTACAAACTGTGCACTACGCACACATTCAAATACAGCTGTAGACACGCACTGCATAAATCTACAAGTACTCGTACAAACTGTGCAGGTCAGCGACACCTGCAGCATCTGCTGGAACAATGGCACAAGGGAGTACTAAGAGTAAGAAAACGTAACATTCCCTCCCTCATGAGCGAACGTGGGAAAACTGAGCGAATCTAATGCCTATACGATATTGGGCGAAACCGTAACTTGATACACGGCATTAACAACGGCGAGCATTCCAGTTAATGTCACTCATTGAGATCACTTAGCCGGACTTCGGCAGAGGCTGGGAGAGTCACCTTGACTGCTGACGGTTCCACATCTAGGGGCACCAAGAGGTGGACGCTGCGCTTGTACACCTTCCCTTTGACCTTCACGTCCACTACGCGCACCTTCCCGTCTTTTCCAGGATACGTAGCGACCACTCGACCAAGCGGCCACTGAGTCCTTGGGAGCGATTCGTCCAGCATCATCAGGATTTTGCCGACTGTAACCGATGCACTATCACGGTGCCACTTCGTCTCCAAATTGGCTAGAGCAACAATCTCGCGGAGCCACCTCTTCCAAATGCGCTTCATCAGATCCTGAAGCAACTGCCAGCGACGATGCAGACCCCCCTCCGGGGTTGCTTCCAACGCTGTTGCAACTCTCGAATGGCCAACCAAGAAATGCAAAGGCGGCTCCAGGTCTTCACTTTCCTCCGAAAGCGTTGTCAATGGCCGCGAGTTGATGAGAGCCTCGGCCTGCACCAATACTGTCTGGAGCTCTTCTTCAGTTAAATCAGCCTTGTACAGCACAGTCTGGAGAACTTGCTTCATGGAGCGCACGATCCGTTCGAACACGCCGCCGAAATGAGGAGAACGAGGCGGATTGAATTTCCACTCAATCCCTTGGCCTGCATACTCCGATGCGAGGTCGGCATGGTCAAGCTGGGCGACTGCCTCCCTCAGCTCTCGCTCTGTCGCAACAAAATTGCTTCCATTATCAGTAAGCAACATCTCGGGTGTGCCGCGACGCTTGCAGAATCGCGTCAGGGCCATCTTGAAGCCAGTCGTGTCGAGAGAGGTAACCAGCTCCAAGTGACACGCTCGAGATTGCAGACACGTGAACACTGCCACATACCTCTTCTCTTGTGTACGTCCTCGACCTCTCTTCACTAGAAATGGTCCGGCGAAGTCCACAGCGGTGCGGGCGAATGCCAGAAGTGGTCCTTGCGTGCGGAGGTCTGGGAGAGGACCCATCCTGGGAGTGGCTGGTTTGCGCCACACCTTCTGACATCCCACGCAGTGGTGCCGATGTGACTTCACCATTTGCTTGCCTTTCACAAGCCAGTAGTGATCGGCGAGATTGGACAGGATGTGATTCGTGCCAATGCTGTGTCGGCATCGCTCATCCTCTCTCCGAATGATCAGCTCTGTCACTCGGTGTCGAGGTGGGAGAATAATTGGCGATCGAAACTCAGATGCCAAGTGGTAAGCCGTACGCAGTCTCCCACTAACTCTTAATACGGGGTATCCACTCTGTTCGTCGATGCGCGGTTGCAACTTGAGAAGAGGGGCACTGCTTGGCAACTCCTTCCCTTTTCTCAGCGTGCTGGTCACTTCACCATAGCTCTCATCTTGCGCACGCATGATCCAATAGTGCTCCGCTCTTTCAAACTCAGCTGGTGAGAGCTCGGGCACGGCAACCTCCTTGCTGTTCTTGATTGCAATCTTCACACGGGCGTCGCTGAGCGTTAGCTGTGGCAGTCGGCTCTTGCGGCGATTGTGTATGGCACGCATGCACCAAGCCGTGACCCGCACAAGACGGCTCCACGAGGAATAGTTGTTTGGACTTAGCCGCAACGGTGGTGACATCATTGCCGTCATCGTGATTTCAGGAGTCTTGAGCATTTGTGGTAGCTCCTTCGGCACAGCTATCCTGCGATCTGGCCATTCGCTCTGTTGCTGTGCCAGAAACGTTGGTCCATGCCACCACCTGCTCTCCTCTGCCAGCTGTGTGACTGTCATCCCACGGGTGGGGAGATCCGCTGGATTTCTGACTCCGGGAACATGACGCCAGTTCCGTGCCATAGACTGCTGTTGGATCTCCGATATCCGGTTGCCGACTTCCAGCTTGAACTTTCGGCTGGGTGATCGAATCCAATATTGGACATTCATGGAATCGCTCCAGTAGTGGCTGTCGGCTGCTCTCACACCAAGAGCTTCGCTAACGTACGTCCCAAGACGCACACCCAGGACCGCTCCCTGCAGCTCTAGCATCGGAATGGATCGACGCTTGATCGGTGCTGGTCTTGCCTTGGCCATCACCAGGGTAACCTTCGCTGTACCATCTGGTCGCTCTGCTCGGACGTATGACGCAGCGGCGTAGGCCCGTTCTGATGCGTCGGTGAACGTGTGCACACTCAGACCCATCGACGTTGTGCTATCTTGAAAACAGCGATCAATGCGTAGCTGTGTTAGCTTAGGCATCTCAGCAAACCATTCTTGCCAAGCTACCGCCGTCTCTTCAGGCAGTGGGTCGTCCCAGCCGAGCCCCGCAAGACATAGTTCCTGGAACAACAACTTGCTCCTGATGGTGAATGGTGCTAGTTGCCCTCTGGGGTCAAACAGTGATGCCATGCGACTGAGGACGGTGCGCTTCGTGCACGCAGCGGATGTGGGTTCCTGATAGTGAAACGTGAAATAATCTTCGCTGACCATCCACGTTACGCCCAGTGCCTTTTGTGAGGGCTGTCCAGACGACTCTTGTGCCGTTATGGACTTAGACGTGGCCGGCGCGCGGTGCTCCGGTGGAATTGATTCCATCACTGCTTCACTGTTGCTCAACCACTTCCGGAGATGGAAGCCGCCTTTCTTCAGGAGGTCTTGTAGCTGAGACCGAAGACGCATTGCTTTCTGGTCGTCAGGCAAGGACTTCAACATGTCGTCGACGTAGAATGCCTTGCGAACTGTGTCACTGACTGCTGGGTCGTAGTTCGCTCCGAAACGCTCGGCCGTCTCCAACAAAGCTCTGCCTGCTAGGTATGGCGATGCACGGATGCCAAACGCCAACCTGGTGAACTCATAGGCCTTGACTCCGTCCCCGGTCTTCCAAAGAAATCGGTGATATCTGCGATCTTCAGGCTGTAGTGACACCTGAAGGAACATCTCCGACACATCAGCAATCAGTGCCACGGGGTGCATGCAGAACCGGATCAGTACTGTGACGAGATCATTCTGCAGTCGCGGCCCAGCGTACATGTGTTCATTGATGGACGTGCCGTTGAAGCGAGCTGCAGCATCAAACACAACACGGACCTTAGTTGTAGCCTTGTCTTCGCGGACTACTGCGAAGTGCGGCAGAAACCATTGCTCACGGCCACATTGCTGGACTTGATCAGATGTCAGCTCCTGAATGTACGCCTTCTGTAGGTACTCCTCTAGCACCTTTGCATAGCGAATCTGAACGGTTGGTCTTCTCTCTAGAGACCTCAGTAGCGAACGCAGCCGATCCTCGGCCTGCACTCGGTTGCTCGTGATCTGAGGACGCGCTCCATTCTGCCAGGGAATACCGACAACGAATCGACCATCTGCGTACCCTAGCTGCTGTCGAGTCATTTCCTCAGCATGGCGTTCGTCAGGTGACAGGTAGCTCTCAGCAGACGGTTGCATGCCGACCGCTTCCAAGTCCCAGAAGTTACGGACAAGCGAGTCGAGACCTGTCTGTGTTAGTTCCAGGGCATGATGGGTGTGCTGGACAGAGCTGTCTTGTATGGCTGAACCGAAACAGACCCATCCCAAGGGTGTGCGCCTTGCAATGGGCTCACCTGCCTTGCCAATCCGTTCTTCCTGTGCACTGTGCAGTGCTGCTGAATTTAGCCCGATTAGGATGTCGATGGCGCGTTGATTGCTTGCAGCAGGGAAATCAATGTCTGCTAGATGTGGCCACTGGTGACGCAGACGGCTCCAATCAGCAACGTGCACGTCGCTTGTGATCTTTGGCAGCACATATGCCTCAACTTCTGATATCTCCTGGCTGTCATATTGATGAAGGGACAGAGACACCACCTCTCGCTCGCCTGAGAGAACTTGACCGCCTAGCACACCAACATGCACTGGCTTGCGCTCTCCTCGCAGCCGTAGTCGGTGTGCAAGCCTCTCTGTGACAAAGCTGCATGTTGATCCAGAGTCAAGAAGGACGTTGGCTGTGGCAGTCACTGTTCCATTAGCGACCCTCACCGGTATCGTCATGAATGAGGTCAAGCCGGCCTCGTCGTCATTGGCTGGCTGGGATTCGCTGTTCACATGGTGGCTAGCCTCTTTTCGCGTTGGTGGTGATGGTGTAAAACTGCCTTGTCGTTCACGGTGCAGTAAATGATGATGCTTGCCTTGACACTCTCGGCACACCGCTGCCATGCAGTCTTGTGCCCAGTGCCCATTTCCCAGGCAGTTGACGCATAGCCGTAGGTTCCGGATCGTGTCATTTCTCTTTTGCACGGGCAGACTCTTGAATTCGCCACAATCTGCAATATGGTGTGCACCCTCGCACTTACCACAGGCATGGCTGTTGTCTGCATGCTGTCTTTGCTCTGAGGCAGCTTGCTCTTTTCTGGAGTTGCTGCGGCTGCTAGAAGCGACCAAGTTACGTTTCGGCCCAGGCTGTGACGAGTCGCTTGATCGTGGAGTCCCAGGACTGGAGATAAACGCGCGCTCCCTGACTCCATATTGCCTGCTGGGCAACGGCCGATTACTCTTGTTTTGGTGCTCCTTGGGCTGCAGTGATACTGGTGGGCGGTCTCCCAGGCCAATTCGTTCCTCAACACGCATCTGCTTCTGGACGTGTGTTATTAGGAATTGCGAGAATGCCTGTATGTCACAGCTGGAATCATCATAACGATCGAAGTAGCGTGCCAGGAGCCGTCGAGGAATCTTCCGGGTTAGCGCCAGGTATAACTCTCTGCCTGGCTGCACCTGGACTGCTTCCATGTTAAGCAGGGTATTGCGGAGCCGAATGGCGAACTTTTTCAGCTGGCTGACGTCACGCTCATTGGTCAAGACTGGCCACTCCATGAGCTCTCTTTCCTGGTTGTTCAGCTCTCGGTCTTGGCCACCGTACCAGCGTTCCAACTCGGCCATGATTACTTTATATGCGCCAGGTCCATCCAAGACATCAGCAATCAGCTCTTCTGCAGAACCATCAGCAAGGGCCTCCCTCAGATGCGCAAGCTTGTGGTTCTCCGACATCGCGTAACTGTCGTCAATCAGCCGAAGGAAACGCTGCCGCCACTTCAGGTAGCTTTTCACCTTCCCATCAAACTTGGGGAGCTCTAACGCCTTCAGGTGACTGGTAACAGCATAAGGCGAGTTCCATGGCATGAATCCAGGCGATGCCATCTGGTGTCCAGGCAGTGCCAGCTGAGGTCCAGGCAACAGTGTTTGCTTCGCTGGTTGGAACGGCACTGCTCCAGGGTTGAGTGAGAGTGTCTCAGTCATGGCACTGCACAGTGAAGCTGCTTGCTCGGCTTTGTCCTTGTTCTTCTGTTGTTTTTCCGATTTTTTCTTCTTCGGAGTCATCAGTCTTCTCGGTGCAGCGGGGCTTGGCTGGGCCTGTCCACTTGCTTCCAGCAGCATTGGACGCACGGCGCTACCAAGCACATGGACTTGCTGCAGCTGCTGCTTCCGTGGCGGCTGTGACGGCGGCTGCTGCTGCTGCTGTGACGGCGGCTGCTGCTGCTGCTGCATATGTACTGGCTGGGTAGTGCAGGCAGCTCCGCCTCTGGACACAACTCCTGCGTTGGCCAGAGCATGTGTAGCAACACGCCTGGAAGCAGGCCCATAGTGACTAACAGTACTAGTATCAGTGTGGCTGTTATCACTTTCACCACTACTGCCGGCGTTAGTTGTAGTTCCAGTAGTTGTAGAGTCACCAGCAGTCTCACTACTTGAGGCGCTACTGGATGACACATAGTGGTCTGACTCTTCAGACACACCGTCAACGACGTCCGGGACATTCTGCGATAGCTGAGCAGCTGCTGTTCCTGCTACCAGTGTATTCACATTTTCAACACTGGTGCGCGCGAGTGGTAACGGAGGATCAGTCGTAAACCTACTACCGGTAACTGCACTGTCCGACTCCGCTCGTGGTGGCATACAAGATCGCAGAGTCGCACTTGCGCCGTCACGACTTCGTTGGAAGACCACGTCCCCGTCCGAAGCAATTTCTCTACGAGGCGACGGGCTAGCTCCTGCCGCCGACTCGTGCGCAGATTCTTCTTCGGAACGAGCTTGCTCCAAGGCTTGCCGTTTCTGCAGGACAGCTAACTTACTCTGCAGAACTTGTTCCTGCAGTGCAGCAATCTCTTCTGCCACTCGCACTTCGGCCTCTGCCCTTTTTCTGGCCACTCGAGCTCTCTCCAATTCTACGAGTTCAGTGCTCCCAGGACTGGCACGAGTACTCGAGCGCTCACTTCCAGAAAATCCATATCGCCTGGGTTCCTTTCCTTTCGTCGATCTGTGGCTGATACGCCGCTCCTCACTCATGGCGACGACTCTCAGCAACCACGGAAAGGCAAAAGGATCCCGTCGGAGGTGCCAGTTTATGTTACTTTTCCTCAGCGCCCAGGTCAACACACTTTCGTCAACACCGGGTTTCCGCACACAATCGAATCACAGTTCAGTTTTACTCCACTCCGGAGAACACAATTATTCAGACCCATGGAACATAGTAAAATCACAACAGCTACAAACTTTGTAGAATCTAGAGCTCAGGTCCAACACAACAAGAACCAAAACATTACCACCCGGCCAGCAACATGTGCATGCGAACAACAACTCACAGAACAAAAGGCACATGCTTCCAAAACCAATACACACTCCGGCCCGGCCGGCCCGTGTCACATATGCCAGCGATACATGCATAAAAGGAAGTACAGTGAGAAGGAAGTAACGCAGGTCACATGAAAGCGCGTAGCATTCCCACGTGTAAGCTAACACGCACCACAATCACGTATCACAGGCACAGGGCCTAGGCCTAGGGCCAGGGGACAACTACAAACTGTGCACTACGCACACATTCAAATACAGCTGTAGACACGCACTGCATAAATCTACAAGTACTCGTACAAACTGTGCAGGTCAGCGACACCTGCAGCATCTGCTGGAACAATGGCACAAGGGAGTACTAAGAGTAAGAAAACGTAACAACTTTCAAGAAAGCGACACATCCATTTTGTACTCAGTCCCTTCATACAGGTGTCTCGGCGACTACCGCCGGGTATAGAACTCTCTTCAGTGAAGTTCAGAAGGTTGATTTTGTTGAATGGCTAATACATGTAGGTGGGCAAAAGCACCCCGGTTTTGTACCGAAAGGAGAAACATATTGAGCGCCCAAAGGACAAAGATTTAGGGCTAAGGAAGAGAGCAGAAAAGAGCAGAGTGCAAAGTGCCGTGATACAATAACAAAACAGAGTAAGCTGGTCATCTGAAGTGCTAGTGCTAGTAGTCACTAAATCAACGTCAACTACAATTATCAAGCCACATATCTGCAACGTCACGAGGGTGCTGGCAAAAGTCCTGCCGCCGTGCAGCCCAATACGTGGCTCAAAAACGTGATTTTTTTGACTTGCCGCGTGCTTGTGCAAAAGTCCTGCTGCACGGCGCTCAAAAACGTGATTTTTTGGACTTGGAACAAAATTCTGCACACTTTCGCGTGTTTCCATGATACGACAAATTGCGCACGGTCTGCTCACATTCAAATACAGTGCTGCCAACAAATGACAGCGTGCAACAAAAAAGTCTTTCCTTGCAAGGGCACATTTTAGGCCATAACTCTTGAACGGCTAGTCAGATCGGGACACAATTTTCAGAGAATTTGCACCTATTCAAGCTCTTTCAACTGACGTAGCACTCAATCTGAATTTACAAATTACTTTTTTTTCAGCGAATTTTGGGTAGTCTGCCACCTTTTAAAAGTGACTTGTCCAGTTGGCCGCTAGCGCGCTCTACATGTATAACGAAACATCTACAGTAGCAAGGGAATATGTGGAAAATTGGCAAAAAGGCCGGGCCAATGGCATACGCGATTAAAGTCGCACGCAGTGAGTCGTACAATACTGTGCCTCCAATCACTGGATCCATTTTTGATTGGGCTCAGTTGTACGAATCCCCGCTCCACCGACATTCAGGGAATCTCAATTCACAGGCCGGCCCTGATGCGCTTACCATAGGCGACTAACAGTAACTACTGGTGCAGAAAGCTTTTATACTATCGTTTCGATACTTCAGTGTCAGTCATGACTAAACTTCTTGGCCATTCTAAACCCAATGCACAATGGACATCATAATACTGTACTGACACCAAGTTCACACTATTTTTACAAACACTGCTAATACACATCCGGTTACCAGCGTGTTTCTAGGTGCAAAGACATTACCATAATGGTCACTGGAGTCTGGAGTGAAAGAATCTGATGATGTCGATATCCTGGAGGCCTTGGCACGGGAAAGAGCTTGTTGTGACGGCCTGGGTGGAGGATAATCGGACAGAATGGGACGACATCCATGCACATGTACTGCGAAGAACATGTACAGTACTCTCTCACCTTCACACAATCATGGCGATTTCCTTTTTCTGTGCCCTGTTCTGTGGCTGAGTGTGTCAGTCTTGTAGTGAACTAACACACTACAGCCCTGCCTCAGTTTGTTACTTTGCCTGACGATTGATAGATTCAAGAAACTGAGTATTTGCTTTCTCCATCAACCACCATGATTCCACAACGGCGCTCACCAGCCAACCTTGACAAGTAGTTGCCACAGAAGACTTTCAAGAAAGCGACACATCCATTTTGTACTCAGTCCCTTCATACAGGTGTCTTGGCGACTACCGCCGGGTATAGAACTCTCTTCAGTGAAGTTCAGAAGGTTGATTTTGTTGAATGGCTAATACATGTAGGTGGGCAAAAGCACCCCGGTTTTGTACCGAAAGGAGAAACATATTGCGCGCCCAAAGGACGAAGATTTAGGGCTAAGGAAGAGAGCAGAAAAGAGCAGAGTGCAAAGTGCCGTGATACAATAACAAAACAGAGTAAGCTGGTCATCTGAAGTGCTAGTGCTAGTAGTCACTAAATCAACGTCAACTACAATTATCAAGCCACATATCTGCAACGTCACGAGGGTGCTGGCAAAAGTCCTGCCGCCGTGCAGCCCAATACGTGGCTCAAAAACGTGATTTTTTTGACTTGCCGCGTGCTTGTGCAAAAGTCCTGCTGCACGGCGCTCAAAAACGTGATTTTTTGGACTTGGAACAAAATTCTGCACACTTTCGCGTGTTTCCATGATACGACAAGTTGCGCACGGTCTGCTCACATTCAAATACAGTGCTGCCAACAAATGACAGCGTGCAACAAAAAAGTCTTTCCTTGCAAGGGCACATTTTAGGCCATAACTCTTGAACGGCTAGTCAGATCGGGACACAATTTTCAGAGAATTTGCACCTATTCAAGCTCTTTCAACTGACGTAGCACTCAATCTGAATTTACAAATTACTTTTTTTTCAGCGAATTTTGGGTAGTCTGCCACCTTTTAAAAGTGACTTGTCCAGTTGGCCGCTAGCGCGCTCTACATGTATAACGAAACATCTACAGTAGCAAGGGAAAATGTGGAAAATTGGCAAAAAGGCCGGGCCAATGGCATACGCGATTAAAGTCGCACGCAGTGAGTCGTACAATACTGTGCCTCCAATCACTGGATCCATTTTTGATTGGGCTCAGTTGTACGAATCCCCGCTCCACCGACATTCAGGGAATCTCAATTCACAGGCCGGCCCTGATGCGCTTACCATAGGCGACTAACAGTAACTACTGGTGCAGAAAGCTTTTATACTATCGTTTCGATACTTCAGTGTCAGTCATGACTAAACTTCTTGGCCATTCTAAACCCAATGCACAATGGACATCATAATACTGTACTGACACCAAGTTCACACTATTTTTACAAACACTGCTAATACACATCCGGTTACCAGCGTGTTTCTAGGTGCAAAGACATTACCATATATGGTCACTGGAGTCTGGAGTGAAAGAATCTGATGATGTCGATATCCTGGAGGCCTTGGCACGGGAAAGAGCTTGTTGTGACGGCCTGGGTGGAGGATAATCGGACAGAATGGGACGACATCCATGCACATGTACTGCGAAGAACATGTACAGTACACTCTCACCTTCACACAATCATGGCGATTTCCTTTTTCTGTGCCCTGTTCTGTGGCTGAGTGTGTCAGTCTTGTAGTGAACTAACACACTACAGCCCTGCCTCAGTTTGTTACTTTGCCTGACGATTGATAGATTCAAGAAACTGAGTATTTGCTTTCTCCATCAACCACCATGATTCCACAACGGCGCTCACCAGCCAACCTTGACAAGTAGTTGCCACAGAAGACTTTCAAGAAAGCGACACATCCATTTTGTACTCAGTCCCTTCATACAGGTGTCTTGGCGACTACCGCCGGGTATAGAACTCTCTTCAGTGAAGTTCAGAAGGTTGATTTTGTTGAATGGCTAATACATGTAGGTGGGCAAAAGCACCCCGGTTTTGTACCGAAAGGAGAAACATATTGCGCGCCCAAAGGACGAAGATTTAGGGCTAAGGAAGAGAGCAGAAAAGAGCAGAGTGCAAAGTGCCGTGATACAATAACAAAACAGAGTAAGCTGGTCATCTGAAGTGCTAGTGCTAGTAGTCACTAAATCAACGTCAACTACAATTATCAAGCCACATATCTGCAACGTCACGAGGGTGCTGGCAAAAGTCCTGCCGCCGTGCAGCCCAATACGTGGCTCAAAAACGTGATTTTTTTGACTTGCCGCGTGCTTGTGCAAAAGTCCTGCTGCACGGCGCTCAAAAACGTGATTTTTTGGACTTGGAACAAAATTCTGCACACTTTCGCGTGTTTCCATGATACGACAAATTGCGCACGGTCTGCTCACATTCAAATACAGTGCTGCCAACAAATGACAGCGTGCAACAAAAAAGTCTTTCCTTGCAAGGGCACATTTTAGGCCATAACTCTTGAACGGCTAGTCAGATCGGGACACAATTTTCAGAGAATTTGCACCTATTCAAGCTCTTTCAACTGACGTAGCACTCAATCTGAATTTACAAATTACTTTTTTTTCAGCGAATTTTGGGTAGTCTGCCACCTTTTAAAAGTGACTTGTCCAGTTGGCCGCTAGCGCGCTCTACATGTATAACGAAACATCTACAGTAGCAAGGGAAAATGTGGAAAATTGGCAAAAAGGCCGGGCCAATGGCATACGCGATTAAAGTCGCACGCAGTGAGTCGTACAATACTGTGCCTCCAATCACTGGATCCATTTTTGATTGGGCTCAGTTGTACGAATCCCCGCTCCACCGACATTCAGGGAATCTCAATTCACAGGCCGGCCCTGATGCGCTTACCATAGGCGACTAACAGTAACTACTGGTGCAGAAAGCTTTTATACTATCGTTTCGATACTTCAGTGTCAGTGATGACTAAACTTCTTGGCCATTCTAAACCCAATGCACAATGGACATCATAATACTGTACTGACACCAAGTTCACACTATTTTTACAAACACTGCTAATACACATCCGGTTACCAGCGTATTTCTAGGTGCAAAGACATTACCATAATGGTCACTGGAGTCTGGAGTGAAAGAATCTGATGATGTCGATATCCTGGAGGCCTTGGCACGGGAAAGAGCTTGTTGTGACGGCCTGGGTGGAGGATAATCGGACAGAATGGGACGACATCCATGCACATGTACTGCGAAGAACATGTACAGTACACTCTCACCTTCACACAATCATGGCGATTTCCTTTTTCTGTGCCCTGTTCTGTGGCTGAGTGTGTCAGTCTTGTAGTGAACTAACACACTACAGCCCTGCCTCAGTTTGTTACTTTGCCTGACGATTGATAGATTCAAGAAACTGAGTATTTGCTTTCTCCATCAACCACCATGATTCCACAACGGCGCTCACCAGCCAACCTTGACAAGTAGTTGCCACAGAAGACTTTCAAGAAAGCGACACATCCATTTTGTACTCAGTCCCTTCATACAGGTGTCTTGGCGACTACCGCCGGGTATAGAACTCTCTTCAGTGAAGTTCAGAAGGTTGATTTTGTTGAATGGCTAATACATGTAGGTGGGCAAAAGCACCCCGGTTTTGTACCGAAAGGAGAAACATATTGCGCGCCCAAAGGACGAAGATTTAGGGCTAAGGAAGAGAGCAGAAAAGAGCAGAGTGCAAAGTGCCGTGATACAATAACAAAACAGAGTAAGCTGGTCATCTGAAGTGCTAGTGCTAGTAGTCACTAAATCAACGTCAACTACAATTATCAAGCCACATATTATCTGCAACGTCACGAGGGTGCTGGCAAAAGTCCTGCCGCCGTGCAGCCCAATACGTGGCTCAAAAACGTGATTTTTTTGACTTGCCGCGTGCTTGTGCAAAAGTCCTGCTGCACGGCGCTCAAAAACGTGATTTTTTGGACTTGGAACAAAATTCTGCACACTTTCGCGTGTTTCCATGATACGACAAGTTGCGCACGGTCTGCTCACATTCAAATACAGTGCTGCCAACAAATGACAGCGTGCAACAAAAAAGTCTTTCCTTGCAAGGGCACATTTTAGGCCATAACTCTTGAACGGCTAGTCAGATCGGGACACAATTTTCAGAGAATTTGCACCTATTCAAGCTCTTTCAACTGACGTAGCACTCAATCTGAATTTACAAATTACTTTTTTTTCAGCGAATTTTGGGTAGTCTGCCACCTTTTAAAAGTGACTTGTCCAGTTGGCCGCTAGCGCGCTCTACATGTATAACGAAACATCTACAGTAGCAAGGGAAAATGTGGAAAATTGGCAAAAAGGCCGGGCCAATGGCATACGCGATTAAAGTCGCACGCAGTGAGTCGTACAATACTGTGCCTCCAATCACTGGATCCATTTTTGATTGGGCTCAGTTGTACGAATCCCCGCTCCACCGACATTCAGGGAATCTCAATTCACAGGCCGGCCCTGATGCGCTTACCATAGGCGACTAACAGTAACTACTGGTGCAGAAAGCTTTTATACTATCGTTTCGATACTTCAGTGTCAGTCATGACTAAACTTCTTGGCCATTCTAAACCCAATGCACAATGGACATCATAATACTGTACTGACACCAAGTTCACACTATTTTTACAAACACTGCTAATACACATCCGGTTACCAGCGTGTTTCTAGGTGCAAAGACATTACCATATATGGTCACTGGAGTCTGGAGTGAAAGAATCTGATGATGTCGATATCCTGGAGGCCTTGGCACGGGAAAGAGCTTGTTGTGACGGCCTGGGTGGAGGATAATCGGACAGAATGGGACGACATCCATGCACATGTACTGCGAAGAACATGTACAGTGCACTCTCACCTTCACACAATCATGGCGATTTCCTTTTTCTGTGCCCTGTTCTGTGGCTGAGTGTGTCAGTCTTGTAGTGAACTAACACACTACAGCCCTGCCTCAGTTTGTTACTTTGCCTGACGATTGATAGATTCAAGAAACTGAGTATTTGCTTTCTCCATCAACCACCATGATTCCACAACGGCGCTCACCAGCCAACCTTGACAAGTAGTTGCCACAGAAGACTTTCAAGAAAGCGACACATCCATTTTGTACTCAGTCCCTTCATACAGGTGTCTTGGCGACTACCGCCGGGTATAGAACTCTCTTCAGTGAAGTTCAGAAGGTTGATTTTGTTGAATGGCTAATACATGTAGGTGGGCAAAAGCACCCCGGTTTTGTACCGAAAGGAGAAACATATTGCGCGCCCAAAGGACGAAGATTTAGGGCTAAGGAAGAGAGCAGAAAAGAGCAGAGTGCAAAGTGCCGTGATACAATAACAAAACAGAGTAAGCTGGTCATCTGAAGTGCTAGTGCTAGTAGTCACTATATCAACGTCAACTACAATTATCAAGCCACATATCTGCAACGTCACGAGGGTGCTGGCAAAAGTCCTGCCGCCGTGCAGCCCAATACGTGGCTCAAAAACGTGATTTTTTTGACTTGCCGCGTGCTTGTGCAAAAGTCCTGCTGCACGGCGCTCAAAAACGTGATTTTTTGGACTTGGAACAAAATTCTGCACACTTTCGCGTGTTTCCATGATACGACAAGTTGCGCACGGTCTGCTCACATTCAAATACAGTGCTGCCAACAAATGACAGCGTGCAACAAAAAAGTCTTTCCTTGCAAGGGCACATTTTAGGCCATAACTCTTGAACGGCTAGTCAGATCGGGACACAATTTTCAGAGAATTTGCACCTATTCAAGCCCTTTCAACTGACGTAGCACTCAATCTGAATTTACAAATTACTTTTTTTTCAGCGAATTTTGGGTAGTCTGCCACCTTTTAAAAGTGACTTGTCCAGTTGGCCGCTAGCGCGCTCTACATGTATAACGAAACATCTACAGTAGCAAGGGAAAATGTGGAAAATTGGCAAAAAGGCCGGGCCAATGGCATACGCGATTAAAGTCGCACGCAGTGAGTCGTACAATACTGTGCCTCCAATCACTGGATCCATTTTTGATTGGGCTCAGTTGTACGAATCCCCGCTCCACCGACATTCAGGGAATCTCAATTCACAGGCCGGCCCTGATGCGCTTACCATAGGCGACTAACAGTAACTACTGGTGCAGAAAGCTTTTATACTATCGTTTCGATACTTCAGTGTCAGTCATGACTAAACTTCTTGGCCATTCTAAACCCAATGCACAATGGACATCATAATACTGTACTGACACCAAGTTCACACTATTTTTACAAACACTGCTAATACACATCCGGTTACCAGCGTGTTGCTAGGTGCAAAGACATTACCATATATGGTCACTGGAGTCTGGAGTGAAAGAATCTGATGATGTCGATATCCTGGAGGCCTTGGCACGGGAAAGAGCTTGTTGTGACGGCCTGGGTGGAGGATAATCGGACAGAATGGGACGACATCCATGCACATGTACTGAGAAGAACATGTACAGTACACTCTCACTCACCTTCACACAATCATGGCGATTTCCTTTTTCTGTGCCCTGTTCTGTGGCTGAGTGTGTCAGTCTTGTAGTGAACTAACACACTACAGCCCTGCCTCAGTTTGTTACTTTGCCTGACGATTGATAGATTCAAGAAACTGAGTATTTGCTTTCTCCATCAACCACCATGATTCCACAACGGCGCTCACCAGCCAACCTTGACAAGTAGTTGCCACAGAAGACTTTCAAGAAAGCGACACATCCATTTTGTACTCAGTCCCTTCATACAGGTGTCTCGGCGACTACCGCCGGGTATAGAACTCTCTTCAGTGAAGTTCAGAAGGTTGATTTTGTTGAATGGCTAATACATGTAGGTGGGCAAAAGCACCCCGGCTTTGTACCGAAAGGAGAAACATATTGCGCGCCCAAAGGACGAAGATTTAGGGCTAAGGAAGAGAGCAGAAAAGAGCAGAGTGCAAAGTGCCGTGATACAAAAACAAAACAGAGTAAGCTGGTCATCTGAAGTGCTAGTGCTAGTAGTCACTAAATCAACGTCAACTACAATTATCAAGCCACATATCTGCAACGTCACGAGGGTGCTGGCAAAAGTCCTGCCGCCGTGCAGCCCAATACGTGGCTCAAAAACGTGATTTTTTTGACTTGCCGCGTGCTTGTGCAAAAGTCCTGCTGCACGGCGCTCAAAAACGTGATTTTTTGGACTTGGAACAAAATTCTGCACACTTTCGCGTGTTTCCATGATACGACAAGTTGCGCACGGTCTGCTCACATTCAAATACAGTGCTGCCAACAAATGACAGCGTGCAACAAAAAAGTCTTTCCTTGCAAGGGCACATTTTAGGCCATAACTCTTGAACGGCTAGTCAGATCGGGACACAATTTTCAGAGAATTTGCACCTATTCAAGCTCTTTCAACTGACGTAGCACTCAATCTGAATTTACAAATTACTTTTTTTCAGCGAATTTTGGGTAGTCTGCCACCTTTTAAAAGTGACTTGTCCAGTTGGCCGCTAGCGCGCTCTACATGTATAACGAAACATCTACAGTAGCAAGGGAAAATGTGGAAAATTGGCAAAAAGGTCGGGCCAATGGCATACGCGATTAAAGTCGCACGCAGTGAGTCGTACAATACTGTGCCTCCAATCACTGGATCCATTTTTGATTGGGCTCAGTTGTACGAATCCCCGCTCCACCGACATTCAGGGAATCTCAATTCACAGGCCGGCCCTGATGCGCTTACCATAGGCGACTAACAGTAACTACTGGTGCAGAAAGCTTTTATACTATCGTTTCGATACTTCAGTGTCAGTCATGACTAAACTTCTTGGCCATTCTAAACCCAATGCACAATGGACATCATAATACTGTACTGACACCAACTTCACACTATTTTTACAAACACTGCTAATACACATCCGGTTACCAGCGTGTTGCTAGGTGCAAAGACATTACCATATACGGTCACTGGAGTCTGGAGTGAAAGAATCTGATGATGTCGATATCCTGGAGGCCTTGGCACGGGAAAGAGCTTGTTGTGACGGCCTGGGTGGAGGATAATCGGACAGAATGGGACGACATCCATGCACATGTACTGAGAAGAACATGTACAGTACACTCTCACTCACCTTCACACAATCATGGCGATTTCCTTTTTCTGTGCCCTGTTCTGTGGCTGAGTGTGTCAGTCTTGTAGTGAACTAACACACTACAGCCCTGCCTCAGTTTGTTACTTTGCCTGACGATTGATAGATTCAAGAAACTGAGTATTTGCTTTCTCCATCAACCACCATGATTCCACAACGGCGCTCACCAGCCAACCTTGACAAGTAGTTGCCACAGAAGACTTTCAAGAAAGCGACACATCCATTTTGTACTCAGTCCCTTCATACAGGTGTCTCGGCGACTACCGCCGGGTATAGAACTCTCTTCAGTGAAGTTCAGAAGGTTGATTTTGTTGAATGGCTAATACATGTAGGTGGGCAAAAGCACCCCGGTTTTGTACCGAAAGGAGAAACATATTGCGCGCCCAAAGGACGAAGATTTAGGGCTAAGGAAGAGAGCAAAGTGCCGTGATACAATAACAAAACAGAGTAAGCAGGTCATCTGAAGTGCTAGTGCTAGTAGTCACTAAATCAACGTCAACTACAATTATCAAGCCACATATCTGCAACGTCACGAGGGTGCTGGCAAAAGTCCTGCCGCCGTGCAGCCCAATACGTGGCTCAAAAACGTGCCCAAAGGACGAAGATTTAGGGCTAAGGAAGAGAGCAGAAAAGAGCAGAGTGCAAAGTGCCGTGATACAATAACAAAACAGAGTAAGCTGGTCATCTGAAGTGCTAGTGCCAGTAGTCACTAAATCAACGTCAACTACAATTATCAAGCCACATATCTGCAACGTCACGAGGGTGCTGGCAAAAGTCCTGCCGCCGTGCAGCCCAATACGTGGCTCAAAAACGTGATTTTTTTGACTTGCCGCGTGCTTGTGCAAAAGTCCTGCTGCACGGCGCTCAAAAACGTGATTTTTTGGACTTGGAACAAAATTCTGCACACTTTCGCGTGTTTCCATGATACGACAAATTGCGCACGGTCTGCTCACATTCAAATACAGTGCTGCCAACAAATGACAGCGTGCAACAAAAAAGTCTTTCCTTGCAAGGGCACATTTTAGGCCATAACTCTTGAACGGCTAGTCAGATCGGGACACAATTTTCAGAGAATTTGCACCTATTCAAGCTCTTTCAACTGACGTAGCACTCAATCTGAATTTACAAATTACTTTTTTTTCAGCGAATTTTGGGTAGTCTGCCACCTTTTAAAAGTGACTTGTCCAGTTGGCCGCTAGCGCGCTCTACATGTATAACGAAACATCTACAGTAGCAAGGGAAAATGTGGAAAATTGGCAAAAAGGTCGGGCCAATGGCATACGCGATTAAAGTCGCACGCAGTGAGTCGTACAATACTGTGCCTCCAATCACTGGATCCATTTTTGATTGGGCTCAGTTGTACGAATCCCCGCTCCACCGACATTCAGGGAATCTCAATTCACAGGCCGGCCCTGATGCGCTTACCATAGGCGACTAACAGTAACTACTGGTGCAGAAAGCTTTTATACTATCGTTTCGATACTTCAGTGTCAGTCATGACTAAACTTCTTGGCCATTCTAAACCCAATGCACAATGGACATCATAATACTGTACTGACACCAAGTTCACACTATTTTTACAAACACTGCTAATACACATCCGGTTACCAGCGTGTTGCTAGGTGCAAAGACATTACCATATACGGTCACTGGAGTCTGGAGTGAAAGAATCTGATGATGTCGATATCCTGGAGGCCTTGGCACGGGAAAGAGCTTGTTGTGACGGCCTGGGTGGAGGATAATCGGACAGAATGGGACGACATCCATGCACATGTACTGAGAAGAACATGTACAGTACACTCTCACTCACCTTCACACAATCATGGCGATTTCCTTTTTCTGTGCCCTGTTCTGTGGCTGAGTGTGTCAGTCTTGTAGTGAACTAACACACTACAGCCCTGCCTCAGTTTGTTACTTTGCCTGACGATTGATAGATTCAAGAAACTGAGTATTTGCTGTCTCCATCAACCACCATGATTCCACAACGGCGCTCACCAGCCAACCTTGACAAGTAGTTGCCACAGAAGACTTTCAAGAAAGCGACACATCCATTTTGTACTCAGTCCCTTCATACAGGTGTCTCGGCGACTACCGCCGGGTATAGAACTCTCTTCAGTGAAGTTCAGAAGGTTGATTTTGTTGAATGGCTAATACAATCATGTAGGTGGGCAAAAGCACCCCGGTTTTGTACCGAAAGGAGAAACATATTGCGCGCCCAAAGGACGAAGATTTAGGGCTAAGGAAGAGAGCAGAAAAGAGCAGAGTGCAAAGTGCCGTGATACAATAACAAAACAGAGTAAGCTGGTCATCTGAAGTGCTAGTGCTAGTAGTCGATAAATCAACGTCAACTACAATTATCAAGCCACATATCTGCAACGTCACGAGGGTGCTGGCAAAAGTCCTGCCGCCGTGCAGCCCAATACGTGGCTCAAAAACGTGATTTTTTTGACTTGCCGCGTGCTTGTGCAAAAGTCCTGCTGCACGGCGCTCAAAAACGTGATTTTTTGGACTTGGAACAAAATTCTGCACACTTTCGCGTGTTTCCATGATACGACAAGTTGCGCACGGTCTGCTCACATTCAAATACAGTGCTGCCAACAAATGACAGCGTGCAACAAGAAAGTCTATCCTTGCAAGGGCACATTTTAGGCCATAACTCTTGAACGGCTAGTCAGATCGGGACACAATTTTCAGAGAATTTGCACCTATTCAAGCTCTTTCAACTGACGTAGCACTCAATCTGAATTTACAAATTACTTTTTTTTCAGCGAATTTTGGGTAGTCTGCCACCTTTTAAAAGTGACTTGTCCAGTTGGCCGCTAGCGCGCTCTACATGTATAACGAAACATCTACAGTAGCAAGGGAAAATGTGGAAAATTGGCAAAAAGGTCGGGCCAATGGCATACGCGATTAAAGTCGCACGCAGTGAGTCGTACAATACTGTGCCTCCAATCACTGGATCCATTTTTGATTGGGCTCAGTTGTACGAATCCCCGCTCCACCGACATTCAGGGAATCTCAATTCACAGGCCGGCCCTGATGCGCTTACCATAGGCGACTAACAGTAACTACTGGTGCAGAAAGCTTTTATACTATCGTTTCGATACTTCAGTGTCAGTCATGACTAAACTTCTTGGCCATTCTAAACCCAATGCACAATGGACATCATAATACTGTACTGACACCAAGTTCACACTATTTTTACAAACCTTGCTAATACACATCCGGTTACCAGCGTGTTGCTAGGTGCAAAGACATTACCATATATGGTCACTGGAGTCTGGAGTGAAAGAATCTGATGATGTCGATATCCTGGAGGCCTTGGCACGGGAAAGAGCTTGTTGTGACGGCCTGGGTGGAGGATAATCGGACAGAATGGGACGACATCCATGCACATGTACTGCGAAGAACATGTACAGTACACTCTCACCTTCACACAATCATGGCGATTTCCTTTTTCTGTGCCCTGTTCTGTGGCTGAGTGTGTCAGTCTTGTAGTGAACTAACACACTACAGCCCTGCCTCAGTTTGTTACTTTGCCTGACGATTGATAGATTCAAGAAACTGAGTATTTGCTTTCTCCATCAACCACCATGATTCCACAACGGCGCTCACCAGCCAACCTTGACAAGTAGTTGCCACAGAAGACTTTCAAGAAAGCGACACATCCATTTTGTACTCAGTCCCTTCATACAGGTGTCTCGGCGACTACCGCCGGGTATAGAACTCTCTTCAGTGAAGTTCAGAAGGTTGATTTTGTTGAATGGCTAATACATGTAGGTGGGCAAAAGCACCCCGGTTTTGTACCGAAAGGAGAAACATATTGCGCGCCCAAAGGACGAAGATTTAGGGCTAAGGAAGAGAGCAAAGTGCCGTGATACAATAACAAAACAGAGTGAGCAGGTCATCTGAAGTGCTAGTGCTAGTAGTCACTAAATCAACGTCAACTACAATTATCAAGCCACATATCTGCAACGTCACGAGGGTGCTGGCAAAAGTCCTGCCGCCGTGCAGCCCAATACGTGGCTCAAAAACGTGATTTTTTTGACTTGCCGCGTGCTTGTGCAAAAGTCCTGCTGCACGGCGCTCAAAAACGTGATTTTTTGGACTTGGAACAAAATTCTGCACACTTTCGCGTGTTTCCATGATACGACAAGTTGCGCACGGTCTGCTCACATTCAAATACAGTGCTGCCAACAAATGACAGCGTGCAACAAAAAAGTCTTTCCTTGCAAGGGCACATTTTAGGCCATAACTCTTGAACGACTAGTCAGATCGGGACACAATTTTCAGAGAATTTGCACCTATTCAAGCTCTTTCAACTGACGTAGCACTCAATCTGAATTTACAAATTACTTTTTTTTCAGCGAATTTTGGGTAGTCTGCCACCTTTTAAAAGTGACTTGTCCAGTTGGCCGCTAGCGCGCTCTACATGTATAACGAAACATCTACAGTAGCAAGGGAAAATGTGGAAAATTGGCAAAAAGGTCGGGCCAATGGCATACGCGATTAAAGTCGCACGCAGTGAGTCGTACAATACTGTGCCTCCAATCACTGGATCCATTTTTGATTGGGCTCAGTTGTACGAATCCCCGCTCCACCGACATTCAGGGAATCTCAATTCACAGGCCGGCCCTGATGCGCTTACCATAGGCGACTAACAGTAACTACTGGTGCAGAAAGCTTTTATACTATCGTTTCGATACTTCAGTGTCAGTCATGACTAAACTTCTTGGCCATTCTAAACCCAATGCACAATGGACATCATAATACTGTACTGACACCAACTTCACACTATTTTTACAAACACTGCTAATACACATCCGGTTACCAGCGTGTTGCTAGGTGCAAAGACATTACCATATATGGTCACTGGAGTCTGGAGTGAAAGAATCTGATGATGTCGATATCCTGGAGGCCTTGGCACGGGAAAGAGCTTGTTGTGACGGCCTGGGTGGAGGATAATCGGACAGAATGGGACGACATCCATGCACATGTACTGCGAAGAACATGTACAGTACACTCTCACCTTCACACAATCATGGCGATTTCCTTTTTCTGTGCCCTGTTCTGTGGCTGAGTGTGTCAGTCTTGTAGTGAACTAACACACTACAGCCCTGCCTCAGTTTGTTACTTTGCCTGACGATTGATAGATTCAAGAAACTGAGTATTTGCTTTCTCCATCAACCACCATGATTCCACAACGGCGCTCACCAGCCAACCTTGACAAGTAGTTGCCACAGAAGACTTTCAAGAAAGCGACACATCCATTTTGTACTCAGTCCCTTCATACAGGTGTCTCGGGGACTACCGCCGGGTATAGAACTCTCTTCAGTGAAGTTCAGAAGGTTGATTTTGTTGAATGGCTAATACATGTAGGTGGGCAAAAGCACCCCGGTTTTGTACCGAAAGGAGAAACATATTGCGCGCCCAAAGGACGAAGATTTAGGGCTAAGGAAGAGAGCAGAAAAGAGCAGAGTGCAAAGTGCCGTGATACATAAACAAAACAGAGTAAGCTGGTCATCTGAAGTGCTAGTGCTAGTAGTCACTAAATCAACGTCAACTACAATTATCAAGCCACATATCTGCAACGTCACGAGGGTGCTGGCAAAAGTCCTGCCGCCGTCACCATGGTCACTGCTGTTTGCGCCTGGCCACTCAGTAAGATGGCGGAAATCACGTCACGTGCAAAAACTCTTCGAGTTTCCATAGTAATACACATGGCGCGTGTGCACGCGTACGCAAACAATCATGTGTGCACCAAAAGCGGACCCACAAAAATTAAATTTATTTGAAAATCAACTAACAAACAACATGTTTGGGATATCGTTTGAGCAAGGAACTTACCTGAAACGGTCCTCAATTGGCCTTCCGCTTGCGCTTGGCCCTTTGAGGGACAAGTTTGGCGTGCTGAGGAAGCGTGGAGGAAAGGTGAGCCTTCAAGACAGTCCGTAGCTTGTCGACATCGTTCACGACGCCTCCGTGTCGCTTGCGAAGGTCGTTGAACTCGGCGTGAATACTTTCACCTCCCTGCTCAGCTAGTAGGCCCAGGCCAACTCTGAATCTTGCCAAGGCGTCAGGCAGATGGCATTCCAGCAAATGAAGCTTAGGCGTTACATGGCCAAGTTTTCTGGTGACGACCTCTTGCCGTGCTGTGGAGAGGAAGGTAGCGCAATCACTCTCGAACAGCTGAATATCTTCTGCTGACATTGTTGCGCAGGACGAGTATCTTCGGCGGCAGTGAGAGAACTGAGTGAGCAGGTCATTATACCGCTTTGCCACTACTCTGGCCTGGTCGAGAACGGATGGAGGCGCTGCTCTCTCTGTGGTGGAGGCGACAATCAGAGGCGCATTTGACAAAGCAGCAACCACTGGTGGCTGCAGGGCATGGTGAATATGATTGCCGATAAAGGCACCACCATGGTACCGCTGGCGACAAATATTGTACTCCTGCAGAGTTCTGTCCAGTGAGGCCTCACATGGACCATGCAGAATACTGCGGCTCTGGAGCTGGTCAGACAGAGCCTTCACTTCATCCTGGAGAGAGCTGATGGTGCTTGTGGCGGTGTGCTGCTTCGCCTGAATTCCTGCTGTGGCCGCTTCAAGCTGTGGGGCAGTCAGGTTGGAAGCATGGATCGCAAGCCATTCGAGCTGCTCCTGTAGACTGTCAGCTGCTGTGCGCTCGTTCTGAAGATCCAATTGCTTCTGGCGAAGGCTCTCGTGCATCTCTGTTGTGACAGTGTACGCTCGGCTATCGGTGCCAACTGCTGTACTGGATGATGCAAGGGCAACGTCCAGCATCTGGCAGTCCTTGGTCATGGCATCGAATATCCAAGCGAATATTCCCAGATCCAAATGAAGAACGGGAATAATCACATTGTCCAGGGACACAGGCAAGATCGGTGGCCGGATGCAGTTGTTGTGCTTCTTAGCGTCCGCTAATTTTGCACCAGCTCCAACAAAGGCAGCGTTGTCTGTGCACAACAAATCGAGACTGCGCGGTGCTCCGCTACACCCAGGTAGCTGTATCTCTTTCCGCATAGCAGTGCAGTGCAGGCAAGGGTGGGTTCCACTCGACCCTGACAAGCCGTACAACGTGGTCTGCAGTTCGTAATCTCCGAACAACAAGACCCTCACTGACCTGTTACGCCACGTTGTACTGGCCAGCTTCTCGACCTCACTGACGAATGGCTGCAGGGCCGTGCACAGATTTGCTGCCGTATCTTTAGCAGCAAAGATGATAAACGGAATGATGTGCCGTAGAGCATTGCACTGCTGTACATTAACGATCTGGAACGACATCTTGAAGGACTCGCCACCGTGATCGCCGCCGATTTTGACCCATACCTCATCTTTTGGGATTGCGCCATCATGCCAGTGAAGCTGATCTGTTGCCTCCAGCTGGTTCAAGTAGTGATGGACAGTCCCAACAAGATCAGGAATTGTCACCATTGCATGCAGCTCGACGCTTCCAGATGCTGCTACGAACGGTGTCTTTTCTGCCACAATGGTAAAGGGCAAAAGATCGTCGAGCTGTTTCCGCATTACCCGCTCTGACTCGAGATACAGGCCAAAGTCCTTCAGCCATACTTTCAATTTCCGGAGCTGATTCCATGGCATGTGTAGGTTGGCTTTCAATGCTAGCGTTGTGCCTGTCCCAGGTGTTTTTGGCATGACACCAGCCTCAATAAGAACAGCTTTACGCTCTTCCTCCTTTAGCCGGCTTAATGTGGCAGCTTGCTGGACAACTGCACCGGCGAAACTCCCTGCTACGCGCTGGCTGGTTTTTTCAAGCTCAGCACAGCGTCGCCGCACAGTCCTGGCTGATGCATTGTTGGACGGTACAGCTGCAACTGTTGTTCGTTGCCATGTCTGCGATGGACCTCGGCTCCTCAACTGAAGTACGCCAGCATCCGCCTTGCTCTTCACTAGATGGCTGGTGAGACTGTCTGACACGTTGCCTCGGAGCTTTGACGGCGAAGCAGTGAGCACATCGCTGACAGCGGTGGACGGGCCGACTGTTTGCTTACCAGTGTTCTCGCAGTTCTGCACATGGCTGGCAAGTTGAGCAAGTGGCACTGTTGCCGGGCAACCAATCAGCGCTCCAGCATAATTGTCGCACCTGACCACTAGTTCGGCAAGGCAGCCCTGCAAGATCGGATTGGGCGTGCTGAGATTCGACACGGAGAGCTGTGCATTGCAACCAGGGCAAGTTGTATCAGAAGCCAGCCACTCCCACACACATGCGGAACAAAAGCTCTTTCTACAGCAGTCTGCTTCCACGGCTCTCTCTAGCACATTGCTGCATAGTGTACATTGTAATATAGCTTGGCATCCGATGAATCTATCTGTGCTCAGACTCTTGTTGGCTGCATAGCTTGGTGTTGCTACATCATACAATTTCTGTAAACATGTACTCTGACTCTCCGAGTTGATCCCTGTTGTCTGAGACCGTGTCTGGTGGGTGCCTGTGTGCGTAGACGTGCACGTGGATGTAACGGCTGCCGCTGTACGGGCAGGTGGCTTTGTTGTTCTCTTTTTCTTAGCCGGACGACCACCTTTGGCGGCTTGCTCAATGGTAGTGCATACCCTGCATACTGTGGTACCATCCTCATGCACATGATCATGGGGAAGCCAGCTACTTGGCTCAGCACATCCTCCACCACAACGTGTATACTCTGACTTGCTCAAAGCATAATTCACAGCCTTGTAGCATGTACTGCAAATCTGTGTAGGGTGCACGTGTGGTTGGTCCTGTGTGATATCCACTTCAAAACATTTCAGAATACCCTCGGCATTCTCAGAAACAGAATACGTAGTTTTCTGCTTCTGCTTGGCTAGCGGAACACCGCCGACGCGACACAAAAGACCCAGTAATCGAACATGACGATCCATTCTATAGATCTACACGTAAAAACGGAAAAACAGCCAAAAAAGCGCAGGCTTCGTTTCGGTAGTTTAGGTTTCGTTCGGATCGAGTGAGGTGGCAATCGATCGAGAAAGACCTGAGGTCCGACGAGAAACTCACCAAACATGAAAAATAACTTCTGGAACACGAAGGGAAGGGTCTATCAAGAACGGAGATGCTACTCAATCGTGATGACGAGCGACATGAAGTTGTTTCAACAGATCGTGTCAGAACTCAGCTCAACCTTCACCGATCGTCTTCAAATTTTCTGGTGTGGTCTATCATGTTGTAGTCACTCACTGTATGTGGTTCTTGTTCTTCTTTCAGGCGTAGAACAGTCCTAGAAACGCAAGAATGTGACCCGTGTCAGCGAAAAATTGTTTCTGTGAAAATCAAAAATTCAAATTTCCAGGGAGAGTGCGTACGCTCGTACCCAGGACACTGTGGCCAGGATCAGGTCTATGATAACAGCAGTGCCGTGCAGCCCAATACGTGGCTCAAAAACGTGATTTTTTTTGACTTGCTGCGTGCTTGTGCAAAAGTCCTGGTGCACGGCGCTCACAAACGTGATTTTTTGGACTTGGAACAAAATTCTGCACACTTTCGCGTGTTTCCATGATACGACAAGTTGCGCACGGTCTGCTCACATTCAAATACAGTGCTGCCAACAAATGACAGCGTGCAACAAAAAAGTCTTTCCTTGCAAGGGCACATTTTAGGCCATAACTCTTGAACGGCTAGTCAGATCGGGACACAATTTTCAGAGAATTTGCACCTATTCAAGCTCTTTCAACTGACGTAGCACTCAATCTGAATTTACAAATTACTTTTTTTTCAGCGAATTTTGGGTAGTCTGCCACCTTTTAAAAGTGACTTGTCCAGTTGGCCGCTAGCGCGCTCTACATGTATAACGAAACATCTACAGTAGCAAGGGAAAATGTGGAAAATTGGCAAAAAGGTCGGGCCAATGGCATACGCGATTAAAGTCGCACGCAGTGAGTCGTACAATACTGTGCCTCCAATCACTGGATCCATTTTTGATTGGGCTCAGTTGTACGAATCCCCGCTCCACCGACATTCAGGGAATCTCAATTCACAGGCCGGCCCTGATGCGCTTACCATAGGCGACTAACAGTAACTACTGGTGCAGAAAGCTTTTATACTATCGTTTCGATACTTCAGTGTCAGTCATGACTAAACTTCTTGGCCATTCTAAACCCAATGCACAATGGACATCATAATACTGTACTGACACCAAGTTCACACTATTTTTACAAACACTGCTAATACACATCCGGTTACCAGCGTGTTGCTAGGTGCAAAGACATTACCATATATGGTCACTGGAGTCTGGAGTGAAAGAATCTGATGATGTCGATATCCTGGAGGCCTTGGCACGGGAAAGAGCTTGTTGTGACGGCCTGGGTGGAGGATAATCGGACAGAATGGGACGACATCCATGCACATGTACTGCGAAGAACATGTACAGTACACTCTCACCTTCACACAATCATGGCGATTTCCTTTTTCTGTGCCCTGTTCTGTGGCTGAGTGTGTCAGTCTTGTAGTGAACTAACACACTACAGCCCTGCCTCAGTTTGTTACTTTGCCTGACGATTGATAGATTCAAGAAACTGAGTATTTGCTTTCTCCATCAACCACCATGATTCCACAACGGCGCTCACCAGCCAACCTTGACAAGTAGTTGCCACAGAAGACTTTCAAGAAAGCGACACATCCATTTTGTACTCAGTCCCTTCATACAGGTGTCTCGGCGACTACCGCCGGGTATAGAACTCTCTTCAGTGAAGTTCAGAAGGTTGATTTTGTTGAATGGCTAATACATGTAGGTGGGCAAAAGCACCCCGGTTTAGTACCGAAAGGAGAAACATATTGCGCGCCCAAAGGACGAAGATTTAGGGCTAAGGAAGAGAGCAGAAAAGAGCAGAGTGCAAAGTGCCGTGATACAATAACAAAACAGAGTAAGCTGGTCATCTGAAGCGCTAGTGCTAGTAGTCACTAAATCAACGTCAACTACAATTATCAAGCCACATATCTGCAACGTCACGAGGGTGCTGGCAAAAGTCCTGCCGCCGTGCAGCCCAATACGTGGCTCAAAAACGTGATTTTTTTTGACTTGCCGCGTGCTTGTGCAAAAGTCCTGCTGCACGGCGCTCACAAACGTGATTTTTTGGACTTGGAACAAAATTCTGCACACTTTCGCGTGTTTCCATGATACGACAAGTTGCGCACGGTCTGCTCACATTCAAATACAGTGCTGCCAACAAATGACAGCGTGCAACAAAAAAGTCTTTCCTTGCAAGGGCACATTTTAGGCCATAACTCTTGAACGGCTAGTCAGATCGGGACACAATTTTCAGAGAATTTGCACCTATTCAAGCTCTTTCAACTGACGTAGCACTCAATCTGAATTTACAAATTACTTTTTTTTCAGCGAATTTTGGGTAGTCTGCCACCTTTTAAAAGTGACTTGTCCAGTTGGCCGCTAGCGCGCTCTACATGTATAACGAAACATCTACAGTAGCAAGGGAAAATGTGGAAAATTGGCAAAAAGGTCGGGCCAATGGCATACGCGATTAAAGTCGCACGCAGTGAGTCGTACAATACTGTGCCTCCAATCACTGGATCCATTTTTGATTGGGCTCAGTTGTACGAATCCCCGCTCCACCGACATTCAGGGAATCTCAATTCACAGGCCGGCCCTGATGCGCTTACCATAGGCGACTAACAGTAACTACTGGTGCAGAAAGCTTTTATACTATCGTTTCGATACTTCAGTGTCAGTCATGACTAAACTTCTTGGCCATTCTAAACCCAATGCACAATGGACATCATAATACTGTACTGACACCAACTTCACACTATTTTTACAAACACTGCTAATACACATCCGGTTACCAGCGTGTTGCTAGGTGCAAAGACATTACCATATATGGTCACTGGAGTCTGGAGTGAAAGAATCTGATGATGTCGATATCCTGGAGGCCTTGGCACGGGAAAGAGCTTGTTGTGACGGCCTGGGTGGAGGATAATCGGACAGAATGGGACGACATCCATGCACATGTACTGCGAAGAACATGTACAGTACACTCTCACCTTCACACAATCATGGCGATTTCCTTTTTCTGTGCCCTGTTATGTGGCTGAGTGTGTCAGTCTTGTAGTGAACTAACACACTACAGCCCTGCCTCAGTTTGTTACTTTGCCTGACGATTGATAGATTCAAGAAACTGAGTATTTGCTTTCTCCATCAACCACCATGATTCCACAACGGCGCTCACCAGCCAACCTTGACAAGTAGTTGCCACAGAAGACTTTCAAGAAAGCGACACATCCATTTTGTACTCAGTCCCTTCATACAGGTGTCTCGGCGACTACCGCCGGGTATAGAACTCTCTTCAGTGAAGTTCAGAAGGTTGATTTTGTTGAATGGCTAATACATGTAGGTGGGCAAAAGCACCCCGGTTTTGTACCGAAAGGAGAAACATATTGCGCGCCCAAAGGACGAAGATTTAGGGCTAAGGAAGAGAGCAGAAAAGAGCAGAGTGCAAAGTGCCGTGATACAATAACAAAACAGAGTAAGCTGGTCATCTGAAGTGCTAGTGCTAGTAGTCACTAAATCAACGTCAACTACAATTATCAAGCCACATATCTGCAACGTCACGAGGGTGCTGGCAAAAGTCCTGCCGCCGTGCAGCCCAATACGTGGCTCAAAAACGTGATTTTTTTGACTTGCCGCGTGCTTGTGCAAAAGTCCTGCTGCACGGCGCTCAAAAACGTGATTTTTTGGACTTGGAACAAAATTCTGCACACTTTCGCGTGTTTCCATGATACGACAAGTTGCGCACGGTCTGCTCACATTCAAATACAGTGCTGCCAACAAATGACAGCGTGCAACAAAAAAGTCTTTCCTTGCAAGGGCACATTGTAGGCCATAACTCTTGAACGGCTAGTCAGATCGGGACACAATTTTCAGAGAATTTGCACCTATTCAAGCTCTTTCAACTGACGTAGCACTCAATCTGAATTTACAAATTACTTTTTTTTCAGCGAATTTTGGGTAGTCTGCCACCTTTTAAAAGTGACTTGTCCAGTTGGCCACTAGCGCGCTCTACATGTATAACGAAACATCTACAGTAGCAAGGGAAAATGTGGAAAATTGGCAAAAAGGTCGGGCCAATGGCATACGCGATTAAAGTCGCACGCAGTGAGTCGTACAATACTGTGCCTCCAATCACTGGATCCATTTTTGATTGGGCTCAGTTGTACGAATCCCCGCTCCACCGACATTCAGGGAATCTCAATTCACAGGCCGGCCCTGATGCGCTTACCATAGGCGACTAACAGTAACTACTGGTGCAGAAAGCTTTTATACTATCGTTTCGATACTTCAGTGTCAGTCATGACTAAACTTCTTGGCCATTCTAAACCCAATGCACAATGGACATCATAATACTGTACTGACACCAAGTTCACACTATTTTTACAAACACTGCTAATACACATCCGGTTACCAGCGTGTTGCTAGGTGCAAAGACATTACCATATATGGTCACTGGAGTCTGGAGTGAAAGAATCTGATGATGTCGATATCCTGGAGGCCTTGGCACGGGAAAGAGCTTGTTGTGACGGCCTGGGTGGAGGATAATCGGACAGAATGGGACGACATCCATGCACATGTACTGCGAAGAACATGTACAGTACACTCTCACCTTCACACAACCATGGCGATTTCCTTTTTCTGTGCCCTGTTCTGTGGCTGAGTGTGTCAGTCTTGTAGTGAACTAACACACTACAGCCCTGCCTCAGTTTGTTACTTTGCCTGACGATTGATAGATTCAAGAAACTGAGTATTTGCTTTCTCCATCAACCACCATGATTCCACAACGGCGCTCACCAGCCAACCTTGACAAGTAGTTGCCACAGAAGACTTTCAAGAAAGCGACACATCCATTTTGTACTCAGTCCCTTCATACAGGTGTCTCGGCGACTACCGCCGGGTATAGAACTCTCTTCAGTGAAGTTCAGAAGGTTGATTTTGTTGAATGGCTAATACATGTAGGTGGGCAAAAGCACCCCGGTTTTGTACCGAAAGGAGAAACATATTGCGCGCCCAAAGGACGAAGATTTAGGGCTAAGGAAGAGAGCAGAAAAGAGCAGAGTGCAAAGTGCCGTGATACAATAACAAAACAGAGTAAGCTGGTCATCTGAAGTGCTAGTGTTAGTAGTCACTAAATCAACGTCAACTACAATTATCAAGCCACATATCTGCAACGTCACGAGGGTGCTGGCAAAAGTCCTGCCGCCGTGCAGCCCAATACGTGGCTCAAAAACGTGATTTTTTTGACTTGCCGCGTGCTTGTGCAAAAGTCCTGCTGCACGGCGCTCAAAAACGTGATTTTTTGGACTTGGAACAAAATTCTGCACACTTTCGCGTGTTTCCATGATACGACAAGTTGCGCACGGTCTGCTCACATTCAAATACAGTGCTGCCAACAAATGACAGCGTGCAACAAAAAAGTCTTTCCTTGCAAGGGCACATTTTAGGCCATAACTCTCGAACGGCTAGTCAGATCGGGACACAATTTTCAGAGAATTTGCACCTAGCTCTTTCAACTGACGTAGCACTCAATCTGAATTTACAAATTACTTTTTTTTCAGCGAATTTTGGGTAGTCTGCCACCTTTTAAAAGTGACTTGTCGAGTTGGCCGCTAGCGCGCTCTACATGTATAACGAAACATCTACAGTAGCAAGGGAAAATGTGGAAAATTGGCAAAAAGGTCGGGCCAATGGCATACGCGATTAAAGTCGCACGCAGTGAGTCGTACAATACTGTGCCTCCAATCACTGGATCCATTTTTGATTGGGCTCAGTTGTACGAATCCCCGCTCCACCGACATTCAGGGAATCTCAATTCACAGGCCGGCCCTGATGCGCTTACCATAGGCGACTAACAGTAACTACTGGTGCAGAAAGCTTTTATACTATCGTTTCGATACTTCAGTGTCAGTCATGACTAAACTTCTTGGCCATTCTAAACCCAATGCACAATGGACATCATAATACTGTACTGACACCAAGTTCACACTATTTTTACAAACACTGCTAATACACATCCGGTTACCAGCGTGTTGCTAGGTGCAAAGACATTACCATATATGGTCACTGGAGTCTGGAGTGAAAGAATCTTATGATGTCGATATCCTGGAGGCCTTGGCACGGGAAAGAGCTTGTTGTGACGGCCTGGGTGGAGGATAATCGAACAGAATGGGACGACATCCATGCACATGTACTGCGAAGAACATGTACAGTACACTCTCACCTTCACACAATCATGGCGATTTCCTTTTTCTGTGCCCTGTTCTGTGGCTGAGTGTGTCAGTCTTGTAGTGAACTAACACACTACAGCCCTGCCTCAGTTTGTTACTTTGCCTGACGATTGATAGATTCAAGAAACTGAGTATTTGCTTTCTCCATCAACCACCATGATTCCACAACGGCGCTCACCAGCCAACCTTGACAAGTAGTTGCCACAGAAGGTTTATCTTACTTTTCCTCAGCGCCCAGGTCAACACACTTTCGTCAACACCGGGTTTCCGCACACAATCGAATCACAGTTCAGTTTTACTCCACTCCGGAGAACACAATTATTCAGACCCATGGAACATAGTAAAATCACAACAGCTACAAACTTTGTAGAATCTAGAGCTCAGGTCCAACACAACAAGAACCAAAACATTACCACCCGGCCAGCAACATGTGCATGCGAACAACAACTCACAGAACAAAAGGCACATGCTTCCAAAACCAATAGGCAATACACACTCCGGCCCGGCCGGCCCGTGTCACATATGCCAGCGATACATGCATAAAAGGAAGTACAGTGAGAAGGAAGTAACGCAGGTCACATGAAAGCGCGTAGCATTCCCACGTGTAAGCTAACACGCACCACAATCACGTATCACAGGCACAGGGCCTAGGCCTAGGGCCAGGGGACAACTACAAACTGTGCACTACGCACACATTCAAATACAGCTGTAGACACGCACTGCATAAATCTACAAGTACTCGTACAAACTGTGCAGGTCAGCGACACCTGCAGCATCTGCTGGAACAATGGCACAAGGGAGTACTAAGAGTAAGAAAACGTAACATTCCCTCCCTCATGAGCGAACGTGGGAAAACTGAGCGAATCTAATGCCTATACGATATTGGGCAAAACCGTAACTTGATACACGGCATTAACAACGGCGAGCATGCCAGTTAATGTCACTCATTGAGATCACTTAGCCGCACTTCGGCAGAGGCTGGGAGAGTCACCTTGACTGCTGACGGTTCCACATCTAGGGGCACCATGAGGTGGACGCTGCGCTTGTACACCTTCCCTTTGACCTTCACGTCCACTACGCGCACCTTCCCGTCTTTTCCAGGATACGTAGCGACCACTCGACCAAGCGGCCACTGAGTCCTTGGGAGCGATTCGTCCAGCATCATCAGGATTTTGCCGACTGTAACCGATGCACTATCACGGTGCCACTTCGTCTCCAAATTGGCTAGAGCAACAATCTCGCGGAGCCACCTCTTCCAAATGCGCTTCATCAGATCCTGAAGCAACTGCCAGCGACGATGCAGACCCCCCTCCGGGGTTGCTTCCAACGCTGTTGCAACTCTCGAATGGCCAACCAAGAAATGCAAAGGCGGCTCCAGGTCTTCACTTTCCTCCGAAAGCGTTGTCAATGGCCGCGAGTTGATGAGAGCCTCGGCCTGCACCAATACTGTCTGGAGCTCTTCTTCAGTTAAATCAGCCTTGTACAGCACAGTCTGGAGAACTTGCTTCATGGAGCGCACGATCCGTTCGAACACGCCGCCGAAATGAGGAGAACGAGGCGGATTGAATTTCCACTCAATCCCTTGGCCTGCATACTCCGATGCGAGGTCGGCATGGTCAAGCTGGGCGACTGCCTCCCTCAGCTCTCGCTCTGTCGCAACAAAATTGCTTCCATTATCAGTAAGCAACATCTCGGGTGTGCCGCGACGCTTGCAGAATCGCGTCAGGGCCATCTTGAAGCCAGTCGTGTCGAGAGAGGTAACCAGCTCCAAGTGACACGCTCGAGATTGCAGACACGTGAACACTGCCACATACCTCTTCTCTTGTGTACGTCCTCGACCTCTCTTCACTAGAAATGGTCCGGCGAAGTCCACAGCGGTGCGGGCGAATGCCAGAAGTGGTCCTTGCGTGCGGAGGTCTGGGAGAGGACCCATCCTGGGAGTGGCTGGTTTGCGCCACACCTTCTGACATCCCACGCAGTGGTGCCGATGTGACTTCACCATTTGCTTGCCTTTCACAAGCCAGTAGTGATCGGCGAGATTGGACAGGATGTGATTCGTGCCAATGCTGTGTCGGCATCGCTCATCCTCTCTCCGAATGATCAGCTCTGTCACTCGGTGTCGAGGTGGTAGAATAATTGGCGATCGAAACTCAGATGCCAAGTGGTAAGCCGTACGCAGTCTCCCACTAACTCTTAATACGGGGTATCCACTCTGTTCGTCGATGCGCGGTTGCAACTTGAGAAGAGGGGCACTGCTTGGCAACTCCTTCCCTTTTCTCAGCGTGCTGGTCACTTCACCATAGCTCTCATCTTGCGCACGCATGATCCAATAGTGCTCCGCTCTTTCAAACTCAGCTGGTGAGAGCTCGGGCACGGCAACCTCCTTGCTGTTCTTGATTGCAATCTTCACACGGGCGTCGCTGAGCGTTAGCTGTGGCAGTCGGCTCTTGCGGCGATTGTGTATGGCACGCATGCACCAAGCCGTGACCCGCACAAGACGGCTCCACGAGGAATAGTTGTTTGGACTTAGCCGCAACGGTGGTGACATCATTGCCGTCATCGTGATTTCAGGAGTCTTGAGCATTTGTGGTAGCTCCTTCGGCACAGCTATCCTGCGATCTGGCCATTCGCTCTGTTGCTGTGCCAGAAACGTTGGTCCATGCCACCACCTGCTCTCCTCTGCCAGCTGTGTGACTGTCATCCCACGGGTGGGGAGATCCGCTGGATTTCTGACTCCGGGAACATGACGCCAGTTCCGTGCCATAGACTGCTGTTGGATCTCCGATATCCGGTTGCCGACTTCCAGCTTGAACTTTCGGCTGGGTGATCGAATCCAATATTGGACATTCATGGAATCGCTCCAGTAGTGGCTGTCGGCTGCTCTCACACCAAGAGCTTCGCTAACGTACGTCCCAAGACGCACACCCAGGACCGCTCCCTGCAGCTCTAGCATCGGAATGGATCGACGCTTGATCGGTGCTGGTCTTGCCTTGGCCATCACCAGGGTAACCTTCGCTGTACCATCTGGTCGCTCTGCTCGGACGTATGACGCAGCGGCGTAGGCCCGTTCTGATGCGTCGGTGAACGTGTGCACACTCAGACCCATCGACGTTGTGCTATCTTGAAAACAGCGATCAATGCGTAGCTGTGTTAGCTTAGGCATCTCAGCAAACCATTCTTGCCAAGCTACCGCCGTCTCTTCAGGCAGTGGGTCGTCCCAGCCGAGCCCCGCAAGACATAGTTCCTGGAACAACAACTTGCTCCTGATGGTGAATGGTGCTAGTTGCCCTCTGGGGTCAAACAGTGATGCCATGCGACTGAGGACGGTGCGCTTCGTGCACGCAGCGGATGTGGGTTCCTGATAGTGAAACGTGAAATAATCTTCGCTGACCATCCACGTTACGCCCAGTGCCTTTTGTGAGGGCTGTCCAGACGACTCTTGTGCCGTTATGGACTTAGACGTGGCCGGCGCGCGGTGCTCCGGTGGAATTGATTCCATCACTGCTTCACTGTTGCTCAACCACTTCCGGAGATGGAAGCCGCCTTTCTTCAGGAGGTCTTGTAGCTGAGACCGAAGACGCATTGCTTTCTGGTCGTCAGGCAAGGACTTCAACATGTCGTCGACGTAGAATGCCTTGCGAACTGTGTCACTGACTGCTGGGTCGTAGTTCGCTCCGAAACGCTCGGCCGTCTCCAACAAAGCTCTGCCTGCTAGGTATGGCGATGCACGGATGCCAAACGCCAACCTGGTGAACTCATAGGCCTTGACTCCGTCCCCGGTCTTCCAAAGAAATCGGTGATATCTGCGATCTTCAGGCTGTAGTGACACCTGAAGGAACATCTCCGACACATCAGCAATCAGTGCCACGGGGTGCATGCAGAACCGGATCAGTACTGTGACGAGGTCATTCTGCAGTCGCGGCCCAGCGTACATGTGTTCATTGATGGACGTGCCGTTGAAGCGAGCTGCAGCATCAAACACAACACGGACCTTAGTTGTAGCCTTGTGTTCGCGGACTACTGCGAAGTGGGGCAGAAACCATTGCTCACGGCCACATTGCTGGACTTGATCAGATGTCAGCTCCTGAATGTACGCCTTCTGTAGGTACTCCTCTAGCACCTTTGCATAGCGAATCTGAACGGTTGGTCTTCTCTCTAGAGACCTCAGTAGCGAACGCAGCCGATCCTCGGCCTGCACTCGGTTGCTCGTGATCCGAGGACGCGCTCCATTCTGCCAGGGAATACCGACAACGAATCGACCATCTGCGTACCCTAGCTGCTGTCGAGTCATTTCCTCAGCATGGCGTTCGTCAGGTGACAGGTAGCTCTCAGCAGACGGTTGCATGCCGACCGCTTCCAAGTCCCAGAAGTTACGGACAAGCGAGTCGAGACCTGTCTGTGTTAGTTCCAGGGCATGATGGGTGTGCTGGACAGAGCTGTCTTGTATGGCTGAACCGAAACAGACCCATCCCAAGGGTGTGCGCCTTGCAATGGGCTCACCTGCCTTGCCAATCCGTTCTTCCTGTGCACTGTGCAGTGCTGCTGAATTTAGCCCGATTAGGATGTCGATGGCGCGTTGATTGCTTGCAGCAGGGAAATCAATGTCTGCTAGATGTGGCCACTGGTGACGCAGACGGCTCCAATCAGCAACGTGCACGTCGCTTGTGATCTTTGGCAGCACATATGCCTCAACTTCTGATATCTCCTGGCTGTCATATTGATGAAGGGACAGAGACACCACCTCTCGCTCGCCTGAGAGAACTTGACCGCCTAGCACACCAACATGCACTGGCTTGCGCTCTCCTCGCAGCCGTAGTCGGTGTGCAAGCCTCTCTGTGACAAAGCTGCATGTTGATCCAGAGTCAAGAAGGACGTTGGCTGTGGCAGTCACTGTTCCATTAGCGACCCTCACCGGTATCGTCATGAATGAGGTCAAGCCGGCCTCGTCGTCATTGGCTGGCTGGGATTCGCTGTTCACATGGTGGCTAGCCTCTTTTCGCGTTGGTGGTGATGGTGTAAAACTGCCTTGTCGTTCACGGTGCAGTAAATGATGATGCTTGCCTTGACACTCTCGGCACACCGCTGCCATGCAGTCTCGTGCCCAGTGCCCATTTCCCAGGCAGTTGACGCATAGCCGTAGGTTCCGGATCGTGTCATTTCTCTTTTGCACGGGCAGACTCTTGAATTCGCCACAATCTGCAATATGGTGTGCACCCTCGCACTTACCACAGGCATGGCTGTTGTCTGCATGCTGTCTTTGCTCTGAGGCAGCTTGCTCTTTTCTGGAGTTGCTGCGGCTGCTAGAAGCGACCAAGTTACGTTTCGGCCCAGGCTGTGACGAGTCGCTTGATCGTGGAGTCCCAGGACTGGAGATAAACGCGCGCTCCCTGACTCCATATTGCCTGCTGGGCAACGGCCGATTACTCTTGTTTTGGTGCTCCTTGGGCTGCAGTGATACTGGTGGGCGGTCTCCCAGGCCAATTCGTTCCTCAACACGCATCTGCTTCTGGACGTGTGTTATTAGGAATTGCGAGAATGCCTGTATGTCACAGCTGGAATCATCATAACGATCGAAGTAGCGTGCCAGGAGCCGTCGAGGAATCTTCCGGGTTAGCGCCAGGTATAACTCTCTGCCTGGCTGCACCTGGACTGCTTCCATGTTAAGCAGGGTATTGCGGAGCCGAATGGCGAACTTTTTCAGCTGGCTGACGTCACGCTCATTGGTCAAGACTGGCCACTCCATGAGCTCTCTTTCCTGGTTGTTCAGCTCTCGGTCTTGGCCACCGTACCAGCGTTCCAACTCGGCCATGATTACTTTATATGCGCCAGGTCCATCCAAGACATCAGCAATCAGCTCTTCTGCAGAACCATCAGCAAGGGCCTCCCTCAGATGCGCAAGCTTGTGGTTCTCCGACATCGCGTAACTGTCGTCAATCAGCCGAAGGAAACGCTGCCGCCACTTCAGGTAGCTTTTCACCTTCCCATCAAACTTGGGGAGCTCTAACGCCTTCAGGTGACTGGTAACAGCATAAGGCGAGTTCCATGGCATGAATCCAGGCGATGCCATCTGGTGTCCAGGCAGTGCCAGCTGAGGTCCAGGCAACAGTGTTTGCTTCGCTGGTTGGAACGGCACTGCTCCAGGGTTGAGTGAGAGTGTCTCAGTCATGGCACTGCACAGTGAAGCTGCTTGCTCGGCTTTGTCCTTGTTCTTCTGTTGTTTTTCCGATTTTTTCTTCTTCGGAGTCATCAGTCTTCTCGGTGCAGCGGGGCTTGGCTGGGCCTGTCCACTTGCTTCCAGCAGCATTGGACGCACGGCGCTACCAAGCACATGGACTTGCTGCAGCTGCTGCTGCCGTGGCGGCTGTGACGGCGGCTGCTGCTGCTGCTGTGACGGCGGCTGCTGCTGCTGCTGCATATGTACTGGCTGGGTAGTGCAGGCAGCTCCGCCTCTGGACACAACTCCTGCGTTGGCCAGAGCATGTGTAGCAACACGCCTGGAAGCAGGCCCATAGTGACTAACAGTACTAGTATCAGTGTGGCTGTTATCACTTTCACCACTACTGCCGGCGTTAGTTGTAGTTCCAGTAGTTGTAGAGTCACCAGCAGTGTCACTACTTGAGGCGCTACTGGATGACACATAGTGGTCTGACTCTTCAGACACACCGTCAACGACGTCCGGGACATTCTGCGATAGCTGAGCAGCTGCTGTTCCTGCTACCAGTGTATTCACATTTTCAACACTGGTGCGCGCGAGTGGTAACGGAGGATCAGTCGTAAACCTACTACCGGTAACTGCACTGTCCGACTCCGCTCGTGGTGGCATACAAGATCGCAGAGTCGCACTTGCGCCGTCACGACTTCGTTGGAAGACCACGTCCCCGTCCGAAGCAATTTCTCTACGAGGCGACGGGCTAGCTCCTGCCGCCGACTCGTGCGCAGATTCTTCTTCGGAACGAGCTTGCTCCAAGGCTTGCCGTTTCTGCAGGACAGCTAACTTACTCTGCAGAACTTGTTCCTGCAGTGCAGCAATCTCTTCTGCCACTCGCACTTCGGCCTCTGCCCTTTTTCTGGCCACTCGAGCTCTCTCCAATTCTACGAGTTCAGTGCTCCCAGGACTGGCACGAGTACTCGAGCGCTCACTTCCAGAAAATCCATATCGCCTGGGTTCCTTTCCTTTCGTCGATCTGTGGCTGATACGCCGCTCCTCACTCATGGCGACGACTCTCAGCAACCACGGAAAGGCAAAATGATCCCGTCGGAGGTGCCAGTTTATGTTACTTTTCGTCAGCGCCCAGGTCAACACACTTTCGTCAACACCGGGTTTCCGCACACAATCGAATCACAGTTCAGTTTTACTCCACTCCGGAGAACACAATTATTCAGACCCATGGAACATAGTAAAATCACAACAGCTACAAACTTTGTAGAATCTAGAGCTCAGGTCCAACACAACAAGAACCAAAACATTACCACCCGGCCAGCAACATGTGCATGCGAACAACAACTCACAGAACAAAAGGCACATGCTTCCAAAACCAATAGGCAATACACACTCCGGCCCGGCCGGCCCGTGTCACATATGCCAGCGATACATGCATAAAAGGAAGTACAGTGAGAAGGAAGTAACGCAGGTCACATGAAAGCGCGTAGCATTCCCACGTGTAAGCTAACACGCACCACAATCACGTATCACAGGCACAGGGCCTAGGCCTAGGGCCAGGGGACAACTACAAACTGTGCACTACGCACACATTCAAATACAGCTGTAGACACGCACTGCATAAATCTACAAGTACTCGTACAAACTGTGCAGGTCAGCGACACCTGCAGCATCTGCTGGAACAATGGCACAAGGGAGTACTAAGAGTAAGAAAACGTAACAACTTTCAAGAAAGCGACACATCCATTTTGTACTCAGTCCCTTCATACAGGTGTCTCGGCGACTACCGCCGGGTATAGAACTCTCTTCAGTGAAGTTCAGAAGGTTGATTTTGTTGAATGGCTAATACATGTAGGTGGGCAAAAGCACCCCGGTTTTGTACCGAAAGGAGAAACATATTGAGCGCCCAAAGGACAAAGATTTAGGGCTAAGGAAGAGAGCAGAAAAGAGCAGAGTGCAAAGTGCCGTGATACAATAACAAAACAGAGTAAGCTGGTCATCTGAAGTGCTAGTGCTAGTAGTCACTAAATCAACGTCAACTACAATTATCAAGCCACATATCTGCAACGTCACGAGGGTGCTAGCAAAAGTCCTGCCGCCGTGCAGCCCAATACGTGGCTCAAAAACGTGATTTTTTTGACTTGCCGCGTGCTTGTGCAAAAGTCCTGCTGCACGGCGCTCAAAAACGTGATTTTTTGGACTTGGAACAAAATTCTGCACACTTTCGCGTGTTTCCATGATACGACAAATTGCGCACGGTCTGCTCACATTCAAATACAGTGCTGCCAACAAATGACAGCGTGCAACAAAAAAGTCTTTCCTTGCAAGGGCACATTTTAGGCCATAACTCTTGAACGGCTAGTCAGATCGGGACACAATTTTCAGAGAATTTGCACCTATTCAAGCTCTTTCAACTGACGTAGCACTCAATCTGAATTTACAAATTACTTTTTTTTCAGCGAATTTTGGGTAGTCTGCCACCTTTTAAAAGTGACTTGTCCAGTTGGCCGCTAGCGCGCTCTACATGTATAACGAAACATCTACAGTAGCAAGGGAAAATGTGGAAAATTGGCAAAAAGGCCGGGCCAACGGCATACGCGATTAAAGTCGCACGCAGTGAGTCGTACAATACTGTGCCTCCAATCACTGGATCCATTTTTGATTGGGCTCAGTTGTACGAATCCCCGCTCCACCGACATTCAGGGAATCTCAATTCACAGGCCGGCCCTGATGCGCTTACCATAGGCGACTAACAGTAACTACTGGTGCAGAAAGCTTTTATACTATCGTTTCGATACTTCAGTGTCAGTGATGACTAAACTTCTTGGCCATTCTAAACCCAATGCACAATGGACATCATAATACTGTACTGACACCAAGTTCACACTATTTTTACAAACACTGCTAATACACATCCGGTTACCAGCGTGTTGCTAGGTGCAAAGAGATTACCATATATGGTCCCTGGAGTCTGGAGTGAAAGAATCTGATGATGTCGATATCCTGGAGGCCTTGGCACGGGAAAGAGCTTGTTGTGACGGCCTGGGTGGAGGATAATCGGACAGAATGGGACGACATCCATGCACATGTACTGCGAAGAACATGTACAGTACACTCTCACCTTCACACAATCATGGCGATTTCCTTTTTCTGTGCCCTGTTCTGTGGCTGAGTGTGTCAGTCTTGTAGTGAACTAACACACTACAGCCCTGCCTCAGTTTGTTACTTTGCCTGACGATTGATAGATTCAAGAAACTGAGTATTTGCTTTCTCCATCAACCACCATGATTCCACAACGGCGCTCACCAGCCAACCTTGACAAGTAGTTGCCACAGAAGACTTTCAAGAAAGCGACACATCCATTTTGTACTCAGTCCCTTCATACAGGTGTCTTGGCGACTACCGCCGGGTATAGAACTCTCTTCAGTGAAGTTCAGAAGGTTGATTTTGTTGAATGGCTAATACATGTAGGTGGGCAAAAGCACCCCGGTTTTGTACCGAAAGGAGAAACATATTGCGCGCCCAAAGGACGAAGATTTAGGGCTAAGGAAGAGAGCAGAAAAGAGCAGAGTGCAAAGTGCCGTGATACAATAACAAAACAGAGTAAGCTGGTCATCTGAAGTGCTAGTGCTAGTAGTCACTAAATCAACGTCAACTACAATTATCAAGCCACATATCTGCAACGTCACGAGGGTGCTGGCAAAAGTCCTGCCGCCGTGCAGCCCAATACGTGGCTCAAAAACGTGATTTTTTTGACTTGCCGCGTGCTTGTGCAAAAGTCCTGCTGCACGGCGCTCAAAAACGTGATTTTTTGGACTTGGAACAAAATTCTGCACACTTTCGCGTGTTTCCATGATACGACAAATTGCGCACGGTCTGCTCACATTCAAATACAGTGCTGCCAACAAATGACAGCGTGCAACAAAAAAGTCTTTCCTTGCAAGGGCACATTTTAGGCCATAACTCTTGAACGGCTAGTCAGATCGGGACACAATTTTCAGAGAATTTGCACCTATTCAAGCTCTTTCAACTGACGTAGCACTCAATCTGAATTTACAAATTACTTTTTTTTCAGCGAATTTTGGGTAGTCTGCCACCTTTTAAAAGTGACTTGTCCAGTTGGCCGCTAGCGCGCTCTACATGTATAACGAAACATCTACAGTAGCAAGGGAAAATGTGGAAAATTGGCAAAAAGGCCGGGCCAATGGCATACGCGATTAAAGTCGCACGCAGTGAGTCGTACAATACTGTGCCTCCAATCACTGGATCCATTTTTGATTGGGCTCAGTTGTACGAATCCCCGCTCCACCGACATTCAGGGAATCTCAATTCACAGGCCGGCCCTGATGCGCTTACCATAGGCGACTAACAGTAACTACTGGTGCAGAAAGCTTTTATACTATCGTTTCGATACTTCAGTGTCAGTGATGACTAAACTTCTTGGCCATTCTAAACCCAATGCACAATGGACATCATAATACTGTACTGACACCAAGTTCACACTATTTTTACAAACACTGCTAATACACATCCGGTTACCAGCGTATTTCTAGGTGCAAAGACATTACCATAATGGTCACTGGAGTCTGGAGTGAAAGAATCTGATGATGTCGATATCCTGGAGGCCTTGGCACGGGAAAGAGCTTGTTGTGACGGCCTGGGTGGAGGATAATCGGACAGAATGGGACGACATCCATGCACATGTACTGCGAAGAACATGTACAGTACACTCTCACCTTCACACAATCATGGCGATTTCCTTTTTCTGTGCCCTGTTCTGTGGCTGAGTGTGTCAGTCTTGTAGTGAACTAACACACTACAGCCCTGCCTCAGTTTGTTACTTTGCCTGACGATTGATAGATTCAAGAAACTGAGTATTTGCTTTCTCCATCAACCACCATGATTCCACAACGGCGCTCACCAGCCAACCTTGACAAGTAGTTGCCACAGAAGACTTTCAAGAAAGCGACACATCCATTTTGTACTCAGTCCCTTCATACAGGTGTCTTGGCGACTACCGCCGGGTATAGAACTCTCTTCAGTGAAGTTCAGAAGGTTGATTTTGTTGAATGGCTAATACATGTAGGTGGGCAAAAGCACCCCGGTTTTGTACCGAAAGGAGAAACATATTGCGCGCCCAAAGGACGAAGATTTAGGGCTAAGGAAGAGAGCAGAAAAGAGCAGAGTGCAAAGTGCCGTGATACAATAACAAAACAGAGTAAGCTGGTCATCTGAAGTGCTAGTGCTAGTAGTCACTAAATCAACGTCAACTACAATTATCAAGCCACATATCTGCAACGTCACGAGGGTGCTGGCAAAAGTCCTGCCGCCGTGCAGCCCAATACGTGGCTCAAAAACGTGATTTTTTTGACTTGCCGCGTGCTTGTGCAAAAGTCCTGCTGCACGGCGCTCAAAAACGTGATTTTTTGGACTTGGAACAAAATTCTGCACACTTTCGCGTGTTTCCATGATACGACAAGTTGCGCACGGTCTGCTCACATTCAAATACAGTGCTGCCAACAAATGACAGCGTGCAACAAAAAAGTCTTTCCTTGCAAGGGCACATTTTAGGCCATAACTCTTGAACGGCTAGTCAGATCGGGACACAATTTTCAGAGAATTTGCACCTATTCAAGCTCTTTCAACTGACGTAGCACTCAATCTGAATTTACAAATTACTTTTTTTTCAGCGAATTTTGGGTAGTCTGCCACCTTTTAAAAGTGACTTGTCCAGTTGGCCGCTAGCGCGCTCTACATGTATAACGAAACATCTACAGTAGCAAGGGAAAATGTGGAAAATTGGCAAAAAGGCCGGGCCAATGGCATACGCGATTAAAGTCGCACGCAGTGAGTCGTACAATACTGTGCCTCCAATCACTGGATCCATTTTTGATTGGGCTCAGTTGTACGAATCCCCGCTCCACCGACATTCAGGGAATCTCAATTCACAGGCCGGCCCTGATGCGCTTACCATAGGCGACTAACAGTAACTACTGGTGCAGAAAGCTTTTATACTATCGTTTCGATACTTCAGTGTCAGTCATGACTAAACTTCTTGGCCATTCTAAACCCAATGCACAATGGACATCATAATACTGTACTGACACCAAGTTCACACTATTTTTACAAACACTGCTAATACACATCCGGTTACCAGCGTGTTTCTAGGTGCAAAGACATTACCATATATGGTCACTGGAGTCTGGAGTGAAAGAATCTGATGATGTCGATATCCTGGAGGCCTTGGCACGGGAAAGAGCTTGTTGTGACGGCCTGGGTGGAGGATAATCGGACAGAATGGGACGACATCCATGCACATGTACTGCGAAGAACATGTACAGTGCACTCTCACCTTCACACAATCATGGCGATTTCCTTTTTCTGTGCCCTGTTCTGTGGCTGAGTGTGTCAGTCTTGTAGTGAACTAACACACTACAGCCCTGCCTCAGTTTGTTACTTTGCCTGACGATTGATAGATTCAAGAAACTGAGTATTTGCTTTCTCCATCAACCACCATGATTCCACAACGGCGCTCACCAGCCAACCTTGACAAGTAGTTGCCACAGAAGACTTTCAAGAAAGCGACACATCCATTTTGTACTCAGTCCCTTCATACAGGCGTCTTGGCGACTACCGCCGGGTATAGAACTCTCTTCAGTGAAGTTCAGAAGGTTGATTTTGTTGAATGGCTAATACATGTAGGTGGGCAAAAGCACACCGGTTTTGTACCGAAAGGAGAAACATATTGCGCGCCCAAAGGACGAAGATTTAGGGCTAAGGAAGAGAGCAGAAAAGAGCAGAGTGCAAAGTGCCGTGATACAATAACAAAACAGAGTAAGCTGGTCATCTGAAGTGCTAGTGCTAGTAGTCACTAAATCAACGTCAACTACAATTATCAAGCCACATATCTGCAACGTCACGAGGGTGCTGGCAAAAGTCCTGCCGCCGTGCAGCCCAATACGTGGCTCAAAAACGTGATTTTTTTGACTTGCCGCGTGCTTGTGCAAAAGTCCTGCTGCACGGCGCTCAAAAACGTGATTTTTTGGACTTGGAACAAAATTCTGCACACTTTCGCGTGTTTCCATGATACGACAAGTTGCGCACGGTCTGCTCACATTCAAATACAGTGCTGCCAACAAATGACAGCGTGCAACAAAAAAGTCTTTCCTTGCAAGGGCACATTTTAGGCCATAACTCTTGAACGGCTAGTCAGATCGGGACACAATTTTCAGAGAATTTGCACCTATTCAAGCTCTTTCAACTGACGTAGCACTCAATCTGAATTTACAAATTACTTTTTTTTCAGCGAATTTTGGGTAGTCTGCCACCTTTTAAAAGTGACTTGTCCAGTTGGCCGCTAGCGCGCTCTACATGTATAACGAAACATCTACAGTAGCAAGGGAAAATGTGGAAAATTGGCAAAAAGGCCGGGCCAATGGCATACGCGATTAAAGTCGCACGCAGTGAGTCGTACAATACTGTGCCTCCAATCACTGGATCCATTTTTGATTGGGCTCAGTTGTACGAATCCCCGCTCCACCGACATTCAGGGAATCTCAATTCACAGGCCGGCCCTGATGCGCTTACCATAGGCGACTAACAGTAACTACTGGTGCAGAAAGCTTTTATACTATCGTTTCGATACTTCAGTGTCAGTCATGACTAAACTTCTTGGCCATTCTAAACCCAATGCACAATGGACATCATAATACTGTACTGACACCAAGTTCACACTATTTTTACAAACACTGCTAATACACATCCGGTTACCAGCGTGTTTCTAGGTGCAAAGACATTACCATATATGGTCACTGGAGTCTGGAGTGAAAGAATCTGATGATGTCGATATCCTGGAGGCCTTGGCACGGGAAAGAGCTTGTTGTGACGGCCTGGGTGGAGGATAATCGGACAGAATGGGACGACATCCATGCACATGTACTGAGAAGAACATGTACAGTACACTCTCACTCACCTTCACACAATCATGGCGATTTCCTTTTTCTGTGCCCTGTTCTGTGGCTGAGTGTGTCAGTCTTGTAGTGAACTAACACACTACAGCCCTGCCTCAGTTTGTTACTTTGCCTGACGATTGATAGATTCAAGAAACTGAGTATTTGCTTTCTCCATCAACCACCATGATTCCACAACGGCGCTCACCAGCCAACCTTGACAAGTAGTTGCCACAGAAGACTTTCAAGAAAGCGACACATCCATTTTGTACTCAGTCCCTTCATACAGGTGTCTCGGCGACTACCGCCGGGTATAGAACTCTCTTCAGTGAAGTTCAGAAGGTTGATTTTGTTGAATGGCTAATACATGTAGGTGGGCAAAAGCACCCCGGCTTTGTACCGAAAGGAGAAACATATTGCGCGCCCAAAGGACGAAGATTTAGGGCTAAGGAAGAGAGCAGAAAAGAGCAGAGTGCAAAGTGCCGTGATACAAAAACAAAACAGAGTAAGCTGGTCATCTGAAGTGCTAGTGCTAGTAGTCACTAAATCAACGTCAACTACAATTATCAAGCCACATATCTGCAACGTCACGAGGGTGCTGGCAAAAGTCCTGCCGCCGTGCAGCCCAATACGTGGCTCAAAAACGTGATTTTTTTGACTTGCCGCGTGCTTGTGCAAAAGTCCTGCTGCACGGCGCTCAAAAACGTGATTTTTTGGACTTGGAACAAAATTCTGCACACTTTCGCGTGTTTCCATGATACGACAAGTTGCGCACGGTCTGCTCACATTCAAATACAGTGCTGCCAACAAATGACAGCGTGCAACAAAAAAGTCTTTCCTTGCAAGGGCACATTTTAGGCCATAACTCTTGAACGGCTAGTCAGATCGGGACACAATTTTCAGAGAATTTGCACCTATTCAAGCTCTTTCAACTGACGTAGCACTCAATCTGAATTTACAAATTACTTTTTTTTCAGCGAATTTTGGGTAGTCTGCCACCTTTTAAAAGTGACTTGTCCAGTTGGCCGCTAGCGCGCTCTACATGTATAACAAAACATCTACAGTAGCAAGGGAAAATGTGGAAAATTGGCAAAAAGGTCGGGCCAATGGCATACGCGATTAAAGTCGCACGCAGTGAGTCGTACAATACTGTGCCTCCAATCACTGGATCCATTTTTGATTGGGCTCAGTTGTACGAATCCCCGCTCCACCGACATTCAGGGAATCTCAATTCACAGGCCGGCCCTGATGCGCTTACCATAGGCGACTAACAGTAACTACTGGTGCAGAAAGCTTTTATACTATCGTTTCGATACTTCAGTGTCAGTCATGACTAAACTTCTTGGCCATTCTAAACCCAATGCACAATGGACATCATAATACTGTACTGACACCAAGTTCACACTATTTTTACAAACACTGCTAATACACATCCGGTTACCAGCGTGTTGCTAGGTGCAAAGACATTACCATATACGGTCACTGGAGTCTGGAGTGAAAGAATCTGATGATGTCGATATCCTGGAGGCCTTGGCACGGGAAAGAGCTTGTTGTGACGGCCTGGGTGGAGGATAATCGGACAGAATGGGACGACATCCATGCACATGTACTGAGAAGAACATGTACAGTACACTCTCACTCACCTTCACACAATCATGGCGATTTCCTTTTTCTGTGCCCTGTTCTGTGGCTGAGTGTGTCAGTCTTGTAGTGAACTAACACACTACAGCCCTGCCTCAGTTTGTTACTTTGCCTGACGATTGATAGATTCAAGAAACTGAGTATTTGCTTTCTCCATCAACCACCATGATTCCACAACGGCGCTCACCAGCCAACCTTGACAAGTAGTTGCCACAGAAGACTTTCAAGAAAGCGACACATCCATTTTGTACTCAGTCCCTTCATACAGGTGTCTCGGCGACTACCGCCGGGTATAGAACTCTCTTCAGTGAAGTTCAGAAGGTTGATTTTGTTGAATGGCTAATACATGTAGGTGGGCAAAAGCACCCCGGTTTTGTACCGAAAGGAGAAACATATTGCGCGCCCAAAGGACGAAGATTTAGGGCTAAGGAAGAGAGCAAAGTGCCGTGATACAATAACAAAACAGAGTAAGCAGGTCATCTGAAGTGCTAGTGCTAGTAGTCACTAAATCAACGTCAACTACAATTATCAAGCCACATATCTGCAACGTCACGAGGGTGCTGGCAAAAGTCCTGCCGCCGTGCAGCCCAATACGTGGCTCAAAAACGTGCCCAAAGGACGAAGATTTAGGGCTAAGGAAGAGAGCAGAAAAGAGCAGAGTGCAAAGTGCCGTGATACAATAACAAAACAGAGTAAGCTGGTCATCTGAAGTGCTAGTGCTAGTAGTCACTAAATCAACGTCAACTACAATTATCAAGCCACATATCTGCAACGTCACGAGGGTGCTGGCAAAAGTCCTGCCGCCGTGCAGCCCAATACGTGGCTCAAAAACGTGATTTTTTTGACTTGCCGCGTGCTTGTGCAAAAGTCCTGCTGCACGGCGCTCAAAAACGTGATTTTTTGGACTTGGAACAAAATTCTGCACACTTTCGCGTGTTTCCATGATACGACAAATTGCGCACGGTCTGCTCACATTCAAATACAGTGCTGCCAACAAATGACAGCGTGCAACAAAAAAGTCTTTCCTTGCAAGGGCACATTTTAGGCCATAACTCTTGAACGGCTAGTCAGATCGGGACACAATTTTCAGAGAATTTGCACCTATTCAAGCTCTTTCAACTGACGTAGCACTCAATCTGAATTTACAAATTACTTTTTTTTCAGCGAATTTTGGGTAGTCTGCCACCTTTTAAAAGTGACTTGTCCAGTTGGCCGCTAGCGCGCTCTACATGTATAACGAAACATCTACAGTAGCAAGGGAAAATGTGGAGAATTGGCAAAAAGGTCGGGCCAATGGCATACGCGATTAAAGTCGCACGCAGTGAGTCGTACAATACTGTGCCTCCAATCACTGGATCCATTTTTGATTGGGCTCAGTTGTACGAATCCCCGCTCCACCGACATTCAGGGAATCTCAATTCACAGGCCGGCCCTGATGCGCTTACCATAGGCGACTAACAGTAACTACTGGTGCAGAAAGCTTTTATACTATCGTTTCGATACTTCAGTGTCAGTCATGACTAAACTTCTTGGCCATTCTAAACCCAATGCACAATGGACATCATAATACTGTACTGACACCAAGTTCACACTATTTTTACAAACACTGCTAATACACATCCGGTTACCAGCGTGTTGCTAGGTGCAAAGACATAACCATATATGGTCACTGGAGTCTGGAGTGAAAAAATCTGATGATGTCGATATCCTGGAGGCCTTGGCACGGGAAAGAGCTTGTTGTGACGGCCTGGGTGGAGGATAATCGGACAGAATGGGACGACATCCATGCACATGTACTGAGAAGAACATGTACAGTACACTCTCACTCACCTTCACACAATCATGGCGATTTCCTTTTTCTGTGCCCTGTTCTGTGGCTGAGTGTGTCAGTCTTGTAGTGAACTAACACACTACAGCCCTGCCTCAGTTTGTTACTTTGCCTGACGATTGATAGATTCAAGAAACTGAGTATTTGCTGTCTCCATCAACCACCATGATTCCACAACGGCGCTCACCAGCCAACCTTGACAAGTAGTTGCCACAGAAGACTTTCAAGAAAGCGACACATCCATTTTGTACTCAGTCCCTTCATACAGGTGTCTCGGCGACTACCGCCGGGTATAGAACTCTCTTCAGTGAAGTTCAGAAGGTTGATTTTGTTGAATGGCTAATACAATCATGTAGGTGGGCAAAAGCACCCCGGTTTTGTACCGAAAGGAGAAACATATTGCGCGCCCAAAGGACGAAGATTTAGGGCTAAGGAAGAGAGCAGAAAAGAGCAGAGTGCAAAGTGCCGTGATACAATAACAAAACAGAGTGAGCAGGTCATCTGAAGTGCTAGTGCTAGTAGTCACTAAATCAACGTCAACTACAATTATCAAGCCACATATCTGCAACGTCACGAGGGTGCTGGCAAAAGTCCTGCCGCCGTGCAGCCCAATACGTGGCTCAAAAACGTGATTTTTTTGACTTGCCGCGTGCTTGTGCAAAAGTCCTGCTGCACGGCGCTCAAAAACGTGATTTTTTGGACTTGGAACAAAATTCTGCACACTTTCGCGTGTTTCCATGATACGACAAGTTGCGCACGGTCTGCTCACATTCAAATACAGTGCTGCCAACAAATGACAGCGTGCAACAAAAAAGTCTTTCCTTGCAAGGGCACATTTTAGGCCATAACTCTTGAACGACTAGTCAGATCGGGACACAATTTTCAGAGAATTTGCACCTATTCAAGCTCTTTCAACTGACGTAGCACTCAATCTGAATTTACAAATTACTTTTTTTTCAGCGAATTTTGGGTAGTCTGCCACCTTTTAAAAGTGACTTGTCCAGTTGGCCGCTAGCGCGCTCTACATGTATAACGAAACATCTACAGTAGCAAGGGAAAATGTGGAAAATTGGCAAAAAGGTCGGGCCAATGGCATACGCGATTAAAGTCGCACGCAGTGAGTCGTACAATACTGTGCCTCCAATCACTGGATCCATTTTTGATTGGGCTCAGTTGTACGAATCCCCGCTCCACCGACATTCAGGGAATCTCAATTCACAGGCCGGCCCTGATGCGCTTACCATAGGCGACTAACAGTAACTACTGGTGCAGAAAGCTTTTATACTATCGTTTCGATACTTCAGTGTCAGTCATGACTAAACTTCTTGGCCATTCTAAACCCAATGCACAATGGACATCATAATACTGTACTGACACCAAGTTCACACTATTTTTACAAACACTGCTAATACACATCCGGTTACCAGCGTGTTGCTAGGTGCAAAGACATTACCATTATATGGTCACTGGAGTCTGGAGTGAAAGAATCTGATGATGTCGATATCCTGGAGGCCTTGGCACGGGAAAGAGCTTGTTGTGACGGCCTGGGTGGAGGATAATCGGACAGAATGGGACGACATCCATGCACATGTACTGCGAAGAACATGTACAGTACACTCTCACCTTCACACAATCATGGCGATTTCCTTTTTCTGTGCCCTGTTCTGTGGCTGAGTGTGTCAGTCTTGTAGTGAACTAACACACTACAGCCCTGCCTCAGTTTGTTACTTTGCCTGACGATTGATAGATTCAAGAAACTGAGTATTTGCTTTCTCCATCAACCACCATGATTCCACAACGGCGCTCACCAGCCAACCTTGACAAGTAGTTGCCACAGAAGACTTTCAAGAAAGCGACACATCCATTTTGTACTCAGTCCCTTCATACAGGTGTCTCGGCGACTACCGCCGGGTATAGAACTCTCTTCAGTGAAGTTCAGAAGGTTGATTTTGTTGAATGGCTAATACATGTAGGTGGGCAAAAGCACCCCGGTTTTGTACCGAAAGGAGAAACATATTGCGCGCCCAAAGGACGAAGATTTAGGGCTAAGGAAGAGAGCAGAAAAGAGCAGAGTGCAAAGTGCCGTGATACATAAACAAAACAGAGTAAGCTGGTCATCTGAAGTGCTAGTGCTAGTAGTCACTAAATCAACGTCAACTACAATTATCAAGCCACATATCTGCAACGTCACGAGGGTGCTGGCAAAAGTCCTGCCGCCGTCACCATGGTCACTGCTGTTTGCGCCTGGCCACTCAGTAAGATGGCGGAAATCACGTCACGTGCAAAAACTCTTCGAGTTTCCATAGTAATACACATGGCGCGTGTGCACGCGTACGCAAACAATCATGTGTGCACCAAAAGCGGACCCACAAAAATTAAATTTATTTGAAAATCAACTAACAAACAACATGTTTGGGATATCGTTTGAGCAAGGAACTTACCTGAAACGGTCCTCAATTGGCCTTCCGCTTGCGCTTGGCCCTTTGAGGGACAAGTTTGGCGTGCTGAGGAAGCGTGGAGGAAAGGTGAGCCTTCAAGACAGTCCGTAGCTTGTCGACATCGTTCACGACGCCTCCGTGTCGCTTGCGAAGGTCGTTGAACTCGGCGTGAATACTTTCACCTCCCTGCTCAGCTAGTAGGCCCAGGCCAACTCTGAATCTTGCCAAGGCGTCAGGCAGATGGCATTCCAGCAAATGAAGCTTAGGCGTTACATGGCCAAGTTTTCTGGTGACGACCTCTTGCCGTGCTGTGGAGAGGAAGGTAGCGCAATCACTCTCGAACAGCTGAATATCTTCTGCTGACATTGTTGCGCAGGACGAGTATCTTCGGCGGCAGTGAGAGAACTGAGTGAGCAGGTCATTATACCGCTTTGCCACTACTCTGGCCTGGTCGAGAACGGATGGAGGCGCTGCTCTCTCTGTGGTGGAGGCGACAATCAGAGGCGCATTTGACAAAGCAGCAACCACTGGTGGCTGCAGGGCATGGTGAATATGATTGCCGATAAAGGCACCACCATGGTACCGCTGGCGACAAATATTGTACTCCTGCAGAGTTCTGTCCAGTGAGGCCTCACATGGACCATGCAGAATACTGCGGCTCTGGAGCTGGTCAGACAGAGCCTTCACTTCATCCTGGAGAGAGCTGATGGTGCTTGTGGCGGTGTGCTGCTTCGCCTGAATTCCTGCTGTGGCCGCTTCAAGCTGTGGGGCAGTCAGGTTGGAAGCATGGATCGCAAGCCATTCGAGCTGCTCCTGTAGACTGTCAGCTGCTGTGCGCTCGTTCTGAAGATCCAATTGCTTCTGGCGAAGGCTCTCGTGCATCTCTGTTGTGACAGTGTACGCTCGGCTATCGGTGCCAACTGCTGTACTGGATGATGCAAGGGCAACGTCCAGCATCTGGCAGTCCTTGGTCATGGCATCGAATATCCAAGCGAATATTCCCAGATCCAAATGAAGAACGGGAATAATCACATTGTCCAGGGACACAGGCAAGATCGGTGGCCGGATGCAGTTGTTGTGCTTCTTAGCGTCCGCTAATTTTGCACCAGCTCCAACAAAGGCAGCGTTGTCTGTGCACAACAAATCGAGACTGCGCGGTGCTCCGCTACACCCAGGTAGCTGTATCTCTTTCCGCATAGCAGTGCAGTGCAGGCAAGGGTGGGTTCCACTCGACCCTGACAAGCCGTACAACGTGGTCTGCAGTTCGTAATCTCCGAACAACAAGACCCTCACTGACCTGTTACGCCACGTTGTACTGGCCAGCTTCTCGACCTCACTGACGAATGGCTGCAGGGCCGTGCACAGATTTGCTGCCGTATCTTTAGCAGCAAAGATGATAAACGGAATGATGTGCCGTAGAGCATTGCACTGCTGTACATTAACGATCTGGAACGACATCTTGAAGGACTCGCCACCGTGATCGCCGCCGATTTTGACCCATACCTCATCTTTTGGGATTGCGCCATCATGCCAGTGAAGCTGATCTGTTGCCTCCAGCTGGTTCAAGTAGTGATGGACAGTCCCAACAAGATCAGGAATTGTCACCATTGCATGCAGCTCGACGCTTCCAGATGCTGCTACGAACGGTGTCTTTTCTGCCACAATGGTAAAGGGCAAAAGATCGTCGAGCTGTTTCCGCATTACCCGCTCTGACTCGAGATACAGGCCAAAGTCCTTCAGCCATACTTTCAATTTCCGGAGCTGATTCCATGGCATGTGTAGGTTGGCTTTCAATGCTAGCGTTGTGCCTGTCCCAGGTGTTTTTGGCATGACACCAGCCTCAATAAGAACAGCTTTACGCTCTTCCTCCTTTAGCCGGCTTAATGTGGCAGCTTGCTGGACAACTGCACCGGCGAAACTCCCTGCTACGCGCTGGCTGGTTTTTTCAAGCTCAGCACAGCGTCGCCGCACAGTCCTGGCTGATGCATTGTTGGACGGTACAGCTGCAACTGTTGTTCGTTGCCATGTCTGCGATGGACCTCGGCTCCTCAACTGAAGTACGCCAGCATCCGCCTTGCTCTTCACTAGATGGCTGGTGAGACTGTCTGACACGTTGCCTCGGAGCTTTGACGGCGAAGCAGTGAGCACATCGCTGACAGCGGTGGACGGGCCGACTGTTTGCTTACCAGTGTTCTCGCAGTTCTGCACATGGCTGGCAAGTTGAGCAAGTGGCACTGTTGCCGGGCAACCAATCAGCGCTCCAGCATAATTGTCGCACCTGACCACTAGTTCGGCAAGGCAGCCCTGCAAGATCGGATTGGGCGTGCTGAGATTCGACACGGAGAGCTGTGCATTGCAACCAGGGCAAGTTGTATCAGAAGCCAGCCACTCCCACACACATGCGGAACAAAAGCTCTTTCTACAGCAGTCTGCTTCCACGGCTCTCTCTAGCACATTGCTGCATAGTGTACATTGTAATATAGCTTGGCATCCGATGAATCCATCTGTGCTCAGACTCTTGTTGGCTGCATAGCTTGGTGTTGCTACATCATACAATTTCTGTAAACATGTACTCTGACTCTCCGAGTTGATCCCTGTTGTCTGAGACCGTGTCTGGTGGGTGCCTGTGTGCGTAGACGTGCACGTGGATGTAACGGCTGCCGCTGTACGGGCAGGTGGCTTTGTTGTTCTCTTTTTCTTAGCCGGACGACCACCTTTGGCGGCTTGCTCAATGGTAGTGCATACCCTGCATACTGTGGTACCATCCTCATGCACATGATCATGGGGAAGCCAGCTACTTGGCTCAGCACATCCTCCACCACAACGTGTATACTCTGACTTGCTCAAAGCATAATTCACAGCCTTGTAGCATGTACTGCAAATCTGTGTAGGGTGCACGTGTGGTTGGTCCTGTGTGATATCCACTTCAAAACATTTCAGAATACCCTCGGCATTCTCAGAAACAGAATACGTAGTTTTCTGCTTCTGCTTGGCTAGCGGAACACCGCCGACGCGACACAAAAGACCCAGTAATCGAACATGACGATCCATTCTATAGATCTACACGTAAAAACGGAAAAACAGCCAAAAAAGCGCAGGCTTCGTTTCGGTAGTTTAGGTTTCGTTCGGATCGAGTGAGGTGGCAATCGATCGAGAAAGACCTGAGGTCCGACGAGAAACTCACCAAACATGAAAAATAACTTCTGGAACACGAAGGGAAGGGTCTATCAAGAACGGAGATGCTACTCAATCGTGATGACGAGCGACATGAAGTTGTTTCAACAGATCGTGTCAGAACTCAGCTCAACCTTCACCGATCGTCTTCAAATTTTCTGGTGTGGTCTATCATGTTGTAGTCACTCACTGTATGTGGTTCTTGTTCTTCTTTCAGGCGTAGAACAGTCCTAGAAACGCAAGAATGTGACCCGTGTCAGCGAAAAATTGTTTCTGTGAAAATCAAAAATTCAAATTTCCAGGGAGAGTGCGTACGCTCGTACCCAGGACACTGTGGCCAGGATCAGGTCTATGATAACAGCAGTGCCGTGCAGCCCAATACGTGGCTCAAAAACGTGATTTTTTTGACTTGCTGCGTGCTTGTGCAAAAGTCCTGCTGCACGGCGCTCACAAACGTGATTTTTTGGACTTGGAACAAAATTCTGCACACTTTCGCGTGTTTCCATGATACGACAAGTTGCGCACGGTCTGCTCACATTCAAATACAGTGCTGCCAACAAATGACAGCGTGCAACAAAAAAGTCTTTCCTTGCAAGGGCACATTTTAGGCCATAACTCTTGAACGGCTAGTCAGATCGGGACACAATTTTCAGAGAATTTGCACCTATTCAAGCTCTTTCAACTGACGTAGCACTCAATCTGAATTTACAAATTACGTTTTTTTCAGCGAATTTTGGGTAGTCTGCCACCTTTTAAAAGTGACTTGTCCAGTTGGCCGCTAGCGCGCTCTACATGTATAACGAAACATCTACAGTAGCAAGGGAAAATGTGGAAAATTGGCAAAAAGGTCGGGCCAATGGCATACGCGATTAAAGTCGCACGCAGTGAGTCGTACAATACTGTGCCTCCAATCACTGGATCCATTTTTGATTGGGCTCAGTTGTACGAATCCCCGCTCCACCGACATTCAGGGAATCTCAATTCACAGGCCGGCCCTGATGCGCTTACCATAGGCGACTAACAGTAACTACTGGTGCAGAAAGCTTTTATACTATCGTTTCGATACTTCAGTGTCAGTCATGACTAAACTTCTTGGCCATTCTAAACCCAATGCACAATGGACATCATAATACTGTACTGACACCAACTTCACACTATTTTTACAAACACTGCTAATACACATCCGGTTACCAGCGTGTTGCTAGGTGCAAAGACATTACCATATATGGTCACTGGAGTCTGGAGTGAAAGAATCTGATGATGTCGATATCCTGGAGGCCTTGGCACGGGAAAGAGCTTGTTGTGACGGCCTGGGTGGAGGATAATCGGACAGAATGGGACGACATCCATGCACATGTACTGCGAAGAACATGTACAGTACACTCTCACCTTCACACAATCATGGCGATTTCCTTTTTCTGTGCCCTGTTCTGTGGCTGAGTGTGTCAGTCTTGTAGTGAACTAACACACTACAGCCCTGCCTCAGTTTGTTACTTTGCCTGACGATTGATAGATTCAAGAAACTGAGTATTTGCTTTCTCCATCAACCACCATGATTCCACAACGGCGCTCACCAGCCAACCTTGACAAGTAGTTGCCACAGAAGACTTTCAAGAAAGCGACACATCCATTTTGTACTCAGTCCCTTCATACAGGTGTCTCGGCGACTACCGCCGGGTATAGAACTCTCTTCAGTGAAGTTCAGAAGGTTGATTTTGTTGAATGGCTAATACATGTAGGTGGGCAAAAGCACCCCGGTTTAGTACCGAAAGGAGAAACATATTGCGCGCCCAAAGGACGAAGATTTAGGGCTAAGGAAGAGAGCAGAAAAGAGCAGAGTGCAAAGTGCCGTGATACAATAACAAAACAGAGTAAGCTGGTCATCTGAAGCGCTAGTGCTAGTAGTCACTAAATCAACGTCAACTACAATTATCAAGCCACATATCTGCAACGTCACGAGGGTGCTGGCAAAAGTCCTGCCGCCGTGCAGCCCAATACGTGGCTCAAAAACGTGATTTTTTTGACTTGCCGCGTGCTTGTGCAAAAGTCCTGCTGCACGGCGCTCACAAACGTGATTTTTTGGACTTGGAACAAAATTCTGCACACTTTCGCGTGTTTCCATGATACGACAAGTTGCGCACGGTCTGCTCACATTCAAATACAGTGCTGCCAACAAATGACAGCGTGCAACAAAAAAGTCTTTCCTTGCAAGGGCACATTTTAGGCCATAACTCTTGAACGGCTAGTCAGATCGGGACACAATTTTCAGAGAATTTGCACCTATTCAAGCTCTTTCAACTGACGTAGCACTCAATCTGAATTTACAAATTACTTTTTTTTCAGCGAATTTTGGGTAGTCTGCCACCTTTTAAAAGTGACTTGTCCAGTTGGCCGCTAGCGCGCTCTACATGTATAACGAAACATCTACAGTAGCAAGGGAAAATGTGGAAAATTGGCAAAAAGGTCGGGCCAATGGCATACGCGATTAAAGTCGCACGCAGTGAGTCGTACAATACTGTGCCTCCAATCACTGGATCCATTTTTGATTGGGCTCAGTTGTACGAATCCCCGCTCCACCGACATTCAGGGAATCTCAATTCACAGGCCGGCCCTGATGCGCTTACCATAGGCGACTAACAGTAACTACTGGTGCAGAAAGCTTTTATACTATCGTTTCGATACTTCAGTGTCAGTGATGACTAAACTTCTTGGCCATTCTAAACCCAATGCACAATGGACATCATAATACTGTACTGACACCAACTTCACACTATTTTTACAAACACTGCTAATACACATCCGGTTACCAGCGTGTTGCTAGGTGCAAAGACATTACCATATATGGTCACTGGAGTCTGGAGTGAAAGAATCTGATGATGTCGATATCCTGGAGGCCTTGGCACGGGAAAGAGCTTGTTGTGACGGCCTGGGTGGAGGATAATCGGACAGAATGGGACGACATCCATGCACATGTACTGCGAAGAACATGTACAGTACACTCTCACCTTCACACAATCATGGCGATTTCCTTTTTCTGTGCCCTGTTATGTGGCTGAGTGTGTCAGTCTTGTAGTGAACTAACACACTACAGCCCTGCCTCAGTTTGTTACTTTGCCTGACGATTGATAGATTCAAGAAACTGAGTATTTGCTTTCTCCATCAACCACCATGATTCCACAACGGCGCTCACCAGCCAACCTTGACAAGTAGTTGCCACAGAAGACTTTCAAGAAAGCGACACATCCATTTTGTACTCAGTCCCTTCATACAGGTGTCTCGGCGACTACCGCCGGGTATAGAACTCTCTTCAGTGAAGTTCAGAAGGTTGATTTTGTTGAATGGCTAATACATGTAGGTGGGCAAAAGCACCCCGGTTTTGTACCGAAAGGAGAAACATATTGCGCGCCCAAAGGACGAAGATTTAGGGCTAAGGAAGAGAGCAGAAAAGAGCAGAGTGCAAAGTGCCGTGATACAATAACAAAACAGAGTAAGCTGGTCATCTGAAGTGCTAGTGCTAGTAGTCACTAAATCAACGTCAACTACAATTATCAAGCCACATATCTGCAACGTCACGAGGGTGCTGGCAAAAGTCCTGCCGCCGTGCAGCCCAATACGTGGCTCAAAAACGTGATTTTTTTGACTTGCCGCGTGCTTGTGCAAAAGTCCTGCTGCACGGCGCTCAAAAACGTGATTTTTTGGACTTGGAACAAAATTCTGCACACTTTCGCGTGTTTCCATGATACGACAAGTTGCGCACGGTCTGCTCACATTCAAATACAGTGCTGCCAACAAATGACAGCGTGCAACAAAAAAGTCTTTCCTTGCAAGGGCACATTGTAGGCCATAACTCTTGAACGGCTAGTCAGATCGGGACACAATTTTCAGAGAATTTGCACCTATTCAAGCTCTTTCAACTGACGTAGCACTCAATCTGAATTTACAAATTACTTTTTTTTCAGCGAATTTTGGGTAGTCTGCCACCTTTTAAAAGTGACTTGTCCAGTTGGCCACTAGCGCGCTCTACATGTATAACGAAACATCTACAGTAGCAAGGGAAAATGTGGAAAATTGGCAAAAAGGTCGGGCCAATGGCATACGCGATTAAAGTCGCACGCAGTGAGTCGTACAATACTGTGCCTCCAATCACTGGATCCATTTTTGATTGGGCTCAGTTGTACGAATCCCCGCTCCACCGACATTCAGGGAATCTCAATTCACAGGCCGGCCCTGATGCGCTTACCATAGGCGACTAACAGTAACTACTGGTGCAGAAAGCTTTTATACTATCGTTTCGATACTTCAGTGTCAGTGATGACTAAACTTCTTGGCCATTCTAAACCCAATGCACAATGGACATCATAATACTGTACTGACACCAACTTCACACTATTTTTACAAACACTGCTAATACACATCCGGTTACCAGCGTGTTGCTAGGTGCAAAGACATTACCATATATGGTCACTGGAGTCTGGAGTGAAAGAATCTGATGATGTCGATATCCTGGAGGCCTTGGCACGGGAAAGAGCTTGTTGTGACGGCCTGGGTGGAGGATAATCGGACAGAATGGGACGACATCCATGCACATGTACTGCGAAGAACATGTACAGTACACTCTCACCTTCACACAACCATGGCGATTTCCTTTTTCTGTGCCCTGTTCTGTGGCTGAGTGTGTCAGTCTTGTAGTGAACTAACACACTACAGCCCTGCCTCAGTTTGTTACTTTGCCTGACGATTGATAGATTCAAGAAACTGAGTATTTGCTTTCTCCATCAACCACCATGATTCCACAACGGCGCTCACCAGCCAACCTTGACAAGTAGTTGCCACAGAAGACTTTCAAGAAAGCGACACATCCATTTTGTACTCAGTCCCTTCATACAGGTGTCTCGGCGACTACCGCCGGGTATAGAACTCTCTTCAGTGAAGTTCAGAAGGTTGATTTTGTTGAATGGCTAATACATGTAGGTGGGCAAAAGCACCCCGGTTTTGTACCGAAAGGAGAAACATATTGCGCGCCCAAAGGACGAAGATTTAGGGCTAAGGAAGAGAGCAGAAAAGAGCAGAGTGCAAAATGCCGTGATACAATAACAAAACAGAGTAAGCTGGTCATCTGAAGTGCTAGTGCTAGTAGTCACTAAATCAACGTCAACTACAATTATCAAGCCACATATCTGCAACGTCACGAGGGTGCTGGCAAAAGTCCTGCCGCCGTGCAGCCCAATACGTGGCTCAATAACCGTGATTTTTTTGACTTGCCGCGTGCTTGTGCAAAAGTCCTGCTGCACGGCGCTCAAAAACGTGATTTTTTGGACTTGGAACAAAATTCTGCACACTTTCGCGTGTTTCCATGATACGACAAGTTGCGCACGGTCTGCTCACATTCAAATACAGTGCTGCCAACAAATGACAGCGTGCAACAAAAAAGTCTTTCCTTGCAAGGGCACATTTTAGGCCATAACTCTTGAACGGCTAGTCAGATCGGGACACAATTTTCAGAGAATTTGCACCTATACAAGCTCTTTCAACTGACGTAGCACTCAATCTGAATTTACAAATTACTTTTTTTTCAGCGAATTTTGGGTAGTCTGCCACCTTTTAAAAGTGACTTGTCCAGTTGGCCGCTAGCGCGCTCTACATGTATAACGAAACATCTACAGTAGCAAGGGAAAATGTGGAAAATTGGCAAAAAGGTCGGGCCAATGGCATACGCGATTAAAGTCGCACGCAGTGAGTCGTACAATACTGTGCCTCCAATCACTGGATCCATTTTTGATTGGGCTCAGTTGTACGAATCCCCGCTCCACCGACATTCAGGGAATCTCAATTCACAGGCCGGCCCTGATGCGCTTACCATAGGCGACTAACAGTAACTACTGGTGCAGAAAGCTTTTATACTATCGTTTCGATACTTCAGTGTCAGTCATGACTAAACTTCTTGGCCATTCTAAACCCAATGCACAATGGACATCATAATACTGTACTGACACCAACTTCACACTATTTTTACAAACACTGCTAATACACATCCGGTTACCAGCGTGTTGCTAGGTGCAAAGACATTACCATATATGGTCACTGGAGTCTGGAGTGAAAGAATCTGATGATGTCGATATCCTGGAGGCCTTGGCACGGGAAAGAGCTTGTTGTGACGGCCTGGGTGGAGGATAATCGGACAGAATGGGACGACATCCATGCACATGTACTGCGAAGAACATGTACAGTACACTCTCACCTTCACACAACCATGGCGATTTCCTTTTTCTGTGCCCTGTTCTGTGGCTGAGTGTGTCAGTCTTGTAGTGAACTAACACACTACAGCCCTGCCTCAGTTTGTTACTTTGCCTGACGATTGATAGATTCAAGAAACTGAGTATTTGCTTTCTCCATCAACCACCATGATTCCACAACGGCGCTCACCAGCCAACCTTGACAAGTAGTTGCCACAGAAGACTTTCAAGAAAGCGACACATCCATTTTGTACTCAGTCCCTTCATACAGGTGTCTCGGCGACTACCGCCGGGTATAGAACTCTCTTCAGTGAAGTTCAGAAGGTTGATTTTGTTGAATGGCTAATACATGTAGGTGGGCAAAAGCACCCCGGTTTTGTACCGAAAGGAGAAACATATTGCGCGCCCAAAGGACGAAGATTTAGGGCTAAGGAAGAGAGCAGAAAAGAGCAGAGTGCAAAGTGCCGTGATACAATAACAAAACAGAGTAAGCTGGTCATCTGAAGTGCTAGTGCTAGTAGTCACTAAATCAACGTCAACTACAATTATCAAGCCACATATCTGCAACGTCACGAGGGTGCTGGCAAAAGTCCTGCCGCCGTGCAGCCCAATACGTGGCTCAAAAACGTGATTTTTTTGACTTGCCGCGTGCTTGTGCAAAAGTCCTGCTGCACGGCGCTCAAAAACGTGATTTTTTGGACTTGGAACAAAATTCTGCACGCTTTCGCGTGTTTCCATGATACGACAAGTTGCGCACGGTCTGCTCACATTCAAATACAGTGCTGCCAACAAATGACAGCGTGCAACAAAAAAGTCTTTCCTTGCAAGGGCACATTTTAGGCCATAACTCTTGAACGGCTAGTCAGATCGGGACACAATTTTCAGAGAATTTGCACCTATTCAAGCTCTTTCAACTGACGTAGCACTCAATCTGAATTTACAAATTACTTTTTTTTCAGCGAATTTTGGGTAGTCTGCCACCTTTTAAAAGTGACTTGTCCAGTTGGCCGCTAGCGCGCTCTACATGTATAACGAAACATCTACAGTAGCAAGGGAAAATGTGGAAAATTGGCAAAAAGGTCGGGCCAATGGCATACGCGATTAAAGTCGCACGCAGTGAGTCGTACAATACTGTGCCTCCAATCACTGGATCCATTTTTGATTGGGCTCAGTTGTACGAATCCCCGCTCCACCGACATTCAGGGAATCTCAATTCACAGGCCGGCCCTGATGCGCTTACCATAGGCGACTAACAGTAACTACTGGTGCAGAAAGCTTTTATACTATCGTTTCGATACTTCAGTGTCAGTCATGACTAAACTTCTTGGCCATTCTAAACCCAATGCACAATGGACATCATAATACTGTACTGACACCAAGTTCACACTATTTTTACAAACACTGCTAATACACATCCGGTTACCAGCGTGTTGCTAGGTGCAAAGACATTACCATATATGGTCACTGGAGTCTGGAGTGAAAGAATCTGATGATGTCGATATCCTGGAGGCCTTGGCACGGGAAAGAGCTTGTTGTGACGGCCTGGGTGGAGGATAATCGGACAGAATGGGACGACATCCATGCACATGTACTGCGAAGAACATGTACAGTACACTCTCACCTTCACACAACCATGGCGATTTCCTTTTTCTGTGCCCTGTTCTGTGGCTGAGTGTGTCAGTCTTGTAGTGAACTAACACACTACAGCCCTGCCTCAGTTTGTTACTTTGCCTGACGATTGATAGATTCAAGAAACTGAGTATTTGCTTTCTCCATCAACCACCATGATTCCACAACGGCGCTCACCAGCCAACCTTGACAAGTAGTTGCCACAGAAGACTTTCAAGAAAGCGACACATCCATTTTGTACTCAGTCCCTTCATACAGGTGTCTCGGCGACTACCGCCGGGTATAGAACTCTCTTCAGTGAAGTTCAGAAGGTTGATTTTGTTGAATGGCTAATACATGTAGGTGGGCAAAAGCACCCCGGTTTAGTACCGAAAGGAGAAACATATTGCGCGCCCAAAGGACGAAGATTTAGGGCTAAGGAAGAGAGCAGAAAAGAGCAGAGTGCAAAGTGCCGTGATACAATAACAAAACAGAGTAAGCTGGTCATCTGAAGTGCTAATGCTAGTAGTCACTAAATCAACGTCAACTACAATTATCAAGCCACATATCTGCAACGTCACGAGGGTGCTGGCAAAAGTCCTGCCGCCGTGCAGCCCAATACGTGGCTCAAAAACGTGATTTTTTTGACTTGCCGCGTGCTTGTGCAAAAGTCCTGCTGCACGGCGCTCAAAAACGTGATTTTTTGGACTTGGAACAAAATTCTGCACACTTTCGCGTGTTTCCATGATACGACAAGTTGCGCACGGTCTGCTCACATTCAAATACAGTGCTGCCAACAAATGACAGCGTGCAACAAAAAAGTCTTTCCTTGCAAGGGCACATTTTAGGCCATAACTCTCGAACGGCTAGTCAGATCGGGACACAATTTTCAGAGAATTTGCACCTATTCAAGCTCTTTCAACTGACGTAGCACTCAATCTGAATTTACAAATTACTTTTTTTTCAGCGAATTTTGGGTAGTCTGCCACCTTTTAAAAGTGACTTGTCGAGTTGGCCGCTAGCGCGCTCTACATGTATAACGAAACATCTACAGTAGCAAGGGAAAATGTGGAAAATTGGCAAAAATTGGCCAATGGCATACGCGATTAAAGTCGCACGCAGTGAGTCGTACAATACTGTGCCTCCAATCACTGGATCCATTTTTGATTGGGCTCAGTTGTACGAATCCCCGCTCCACCGACATTCAGGGAATCTCAATTCACAGGCCGGCCCTGATGCGCTTACCATAGGCGACTAACAGTAACTACTGGTGCAGAAAGCTTTTATACTATCGTTTCGATACTTCAGTGTCAGTCATGACTAAACTTCTTGGCCATTCTAAACCCAATGCACAATGGACATCATAATACTGTACTGACACCAAGTTCACACTATTTTTACAAACACTGCTAATACACATCCGGTTACCAGCGTGTTGCTAGGTGCAAAGACATTACCATATATGCTCACTGGAGTCTGGAGTGAAAGAATCTTATGATGTCGATATCCTGGAGGCCTTGGCACGGGAAAGAGCTTGTTGTGACGGCCTGGGTGGAGGATAATCGAACAGAATGGGACGACATCCATGCACATGTACTGCGAAGAACATGTACAGTACACTCTCACCTTCACACAATCATGGCGATTTCCTTTTTCTGTGCCCTGTTCTGTGGCTGAGTGTGTCAGTCTTGTAGTGAACTAACACACTACAGCCCTGCCTCAGTTTGTTACTTTGCCTGACGATTGATAGATTCAAGAAACTGAGTATTTGCTTTCTCCATCAACCACCATGATTCCACAACGGCGCTCACCAGCCAACCTTGACAAGTAGTTGCCACAGAAGGTTTATCTTACTTTTCCTCAGCGCCCAGGTCAACACACTTTCGTCAACACCGGGTTTCCGCACACAATCGAATCACAGTTCAGTTTTACTCCACTCCGGAGAACACAATTATTCAGACCCATGGAACATAGGAAAATCACAACAGCTACAAACTTTGTAGAATCTAGAGCTCAGGTCCAACACAACAAGAACCAAAACATTACCACCCGGCCAGCAACATGTGCATGCGAACAACAACTCACAGAACAAAAGGCACATGCTTCCAAAACCAATACACACTCCGGCCCGGCCGGCCCGTGTCGCATATGCCAGCGATACATGCATAAAAGGAAGTACAGTGAGAAGGAAGTAACGCAGGTCACATGAAAGCGCGTAGCATTCCCACGTGTAAGCTAACACGCACCACAATCACGTATCACAGGCACAGGGCCTAGGTTTAGGGCCAGGGGACAACTACAAACTGTGCACTACGCACACATTCAAATACAGCTGTAGACACGCACTGCATAAATCTACAAGTACTCGTACAAACTGTGCAGGTCAGCGACACCTGCAGCACCTGCTGGAACAATGGCACAAGGGAGTACTAAGAGTAAGAAAACGTAACATTCCCTCCCTCATGAGCGAACGTGGGAAAACTGAGCGAATCTAATGCCTATACGATATTGGGCAAAACCGTAACTTGATACACGGCATTAACAACGGCGAGCATGCCAGTTAATGTCACTCATTGAGATCACTTAGCCGGACTTCGGCAGAGGCTGGGAGAGTCACCTTGACTGCTGACGGTTCCACATCTAGGGGCACCAAGAGGTGGACGCTGCGCTTGTACACCTTCCCTTTGACCTTCACGTCCACTACGCGCACCTTCCCGTCCTTTCCAGGATACGTAGCGACCACTCGACCAAGCGGCCACTGAGTCCTTGGGAGCGATTCGTCCAGCATCATCAGGATTTTGCCGACTGTAACCGATGCACTATCACGGTGCCACTTCGTCTCCAAATTGGCTTGAGCAACAATCTAGCGGAGCCACCTCTTCCAAATGCGCTTCATCAGATCCTGAAGCAACTGCCAGCGACGATGCAGACCCCCCTCCGGGGTTGCTTCCAACGCTGTTGCAACTCTCGAATGGCCAACCAAGAAATGCAAAGGCGTTAGCGGCTCCAGGTCTTCACTTTCCTCCGAAAGCGTTGTCAATGGCCGCGAGTTGATGAGAGCCTCGGCCTGCACCAATACTGTCTGGAGCTCTTCTTCAGTTAAATCAGCCTTGTACAGCACAGTCTGGAGAACTTGCTTCATGGAGCGCACGATCCGTTCGAACACGCCGCCGAAATGAGGAGAACGAGGCGGATTGAATTTCCACTCAATCCCTTGGCCTGCATACTCCGATGCGAGGTCGGCATGGTCAAGCTGGGCGACTGCCTCCCTCAGCTCTCGCTCTGTCGCAACAAAATTGCTTCCATTATCAGTAAGCAACATCTCGGGTGTGCCGCGACGCTTGCAGAATCGCGTCAGGGCCATCTTGAAGCCAGTCGTGTCGAGAGAGGTAACCAGCTCCAAGTGACACGCTCGAGATTGCAGACACGTGAACACTGCCACATACCTCTTCTCTTGTGTACGTCCTCGACCTCTCTTCACTAGAAATGGTCCGGCGAAGTCCACAGCGGTGCGGGCGAATGCCAGAAGTGGTCCTTGCGTGCGGAGGTCTGGGAGAGGACCCATCCTGGGAGTGGCTGGTTTGCGCCACACCTTCTGACATCCCACGCAGTGGTGCCGATGTGACTTCACCATTTGCTTGCCTTTCACAAGCCAGTAGTGATCGGCGAGATTGGACAGGATGTGATTCGTGCCAATGCTGTTTCGGCATCGCTCATCCTCTCTCCGAATGATCAGCTCTGTCACTCGGTGTCGAGGTGGGAGAATAATTGGCGATCGAAACTCAGATGCCAAGTGGTAAGCCGTACGCAGTCTCCCACTAACTCTTAATACGGGGTATCCACTCTGTTCGTCGATGCGCGGTTGCAACTGGAGAAGAGGGGCACTGCTTGGCAACTCCTTCCCTTTTCTCAGCGTGCTGGTCACTTCACCATAGCTCTCATCTTGCGCACGCATGATCCAATAGTGCTCCGCTCTTTCAAACTCAGCTGGTGAGAGCTCGGGCACGGCAACCTCCTTGCTGTTCTTGATTGCAATCTTCACACGGGCGTCGCTGAGCGTTAGCTGTGGCAGTCGGCTCTTGCGGCGATTGTGTATGGCACGCATGCACCAAGCCGTGACCCGCACAAGACGGCTCCACGAGGAATAGTTGTTTGGACTTAGCCGCAACGGTGGTGACATCATTGCCGTCATCGTGATTTCAGGAGTCTTGAGCATTTGTGGTAGCTCCTTCGGCACAGCTATCCTGCGATCTGGCCATTCGCTCTGTTGCTGTGCCAGAAACGTTGGTCCATGCCACCACCTGCTCTCGTCTGCCAGCTGTGTGACTGTCATCCCACGGGTGGGGAGATCCGCTGGATTTCTGACTCCGGGAACATGACGCCAGTTCCGTGCCATAGACTGCTGTTGGATCTCCGATATCCGGTTGCCGACTTCCAGCTTGAACTTTCGGCTGGGTGATCGAATCCAATATTGGACATTCATGGAATCGCTCCAGTAGTGGCTGTCGGCTGCTCTCACACCAAGAGCTTCGCTAACGTACGTCCCAAGACGCACACCCAGGACCGCTCCCTGCAGCTCTAGCATCGGAATGGATCGACGCTTGATCGGTGCTGGTCTTGCCTTGGCCATCACCAGGGTAACCTTCGCTGTACCATCTGGTCGCTCTGCTCGGACGTATGACGCAGCGGCGTAGGCCCGTTCTGATGCGTCGGTGAACGTGTGCACACTCAGACCCATCGACGTTGTGCTATCTTGAAAACAGCGATCAATGCGTAGCTGTGTTAGCTTAGGCATCTCAGCAAACCATTCTTGCCAAGCTACCACCGTCTCTTCAGGCAGTGGGTCGTCCCAGCCGAGCCCCGCAAGACATAGTTCCTGGAACAACAACTTGCTCCTGATGGTGAATGGTGCTAGTTGCCCTCTGGGGTCAAACAGTGATGCCATGCGACTGAGGACGGTGCGCTTCGTGCACGCAGCGGATGTGGGTTCCTGATAGTGAAACGTGAAATAATCTTCGCTGACCATCCACGTTACGCCCAGTGCCTTTTGTGAGGGCTGTCCAGACGACTCTTGTGCCGTTATGGACTTAGACGTGGCCGGCGCGCGGTGCTCCGGTGGAATTGATTCCATCACTGCTTCACTGTTGCTCAACCACTTCCGGAGATGGAAGCCGCCTTTCTTCAGGAGGTCTTGTAGCTGAGACCGAAGACGCATTGCTTTCTGGTCGTCAGGCAAGGACTTCAACATGTCGTCGACGTAGAATGCCTTGCGAACTGTGTCACTGACTGCTGGGTCGTAGTTCGCTCCGAAACGCTCGGCCGTCTCCAACAAAGCTCTGCCTGCTAGGTATGGCGATGCACGGATGCCAAACGCCAACCTGGTGAACTCATAGGCCTTGACTCCGTCCCCGGTCTTCCAAAGAAATCGGTGATATCTGCGATCTTCAGGCTGTAGTGACACCTGAAGGAACATCTCCGACACATCAGCAATCAGTGCCACGGGGTGCATGCAGAACCGGATCAGTACTGTGACGAGATCATTCTGCAGTCGCGGCCCAGCGTACATGTGTTCATTGATGGACGTGCCGTTGAAGCGAGCTGCAGCATCAAACACAACACGGACCTTAGTTGTAGCCTTGTCTTCGCGGACTACTGCGAAGTGCGGCAGAAACCATTGCTCACGGCCACATTGCTGGACTTGATCAGATGTCAGCTCCTGAATGTACGCCTTCTGTAGGTACTCCTCTAGCACCTTTGCATAGCGAATCTGAACGGTTGGTCTTCTCTCTAGAGACCTCAGTAGCGAACGCAGCCGATCCTCGGCCTGCACTCGGTTGCTCGTGATCTGAGGACGCGCTCCATTCTGCCAGGGAATACCGACAACGAATCGACCATCTGCGTACCCTAGCTGCTGTCGAGTCATTTCCTCAGCATGGCGTTCGTCAGGTGACAGGTAGCTCTCAGCAGACGGTTGCATGCCGACCGCTTCCAAGTCCCAGAAGTTACGGACAAGCGAGTCGAGACCTGTCTGTGTTAGTTCCAGGGCATGATGGGTGTGCTGGACAGAGCTGTCTTGTATGGCTGAACCGAAACAGACCCATCCCAAGGGTGTGCGCCTTGCAATGGGCTCACCTGCCTTGCCAATCCGTTCTTCCTGTGCACTGTGCAGTGCTGCTGAATTTAGCCCGATTAGGATGTCGATGGCGCGTTGATTGCTTGCAGCAGGGAAATCAATGTCTGCTAGATGTGGCCACTGGTGACGCAGACGGCTCCAATCAGCAACGTGCACGTCGCTTGTGATCTTTGGCAGCACATATGCCTCAACTTCTGATATCTCCTGGCTGTCATATTGATGAAGGGACAGAGACACCACCTCTCGCTCGCCTGAGAGAACTTGACCGCCTAGCACACCAACATGCACTGGCTTGCGCTCTCCTCGCAGCCGTAGTCGGTGTGCAAGCCTCTCTGTGACAAAGCTGCATGTTGATCCAGAGTCAAGAAGGACGTTGGCTGTGGCAGTCACTGTTCCATTAGCGACCCTCACCGGTATCGTCATGAATGAGGTCAAGCCGGCCTCGTCGTCATTGGCTGGCTGGGATTCGCTGTTCACATGGTGGCTAGCCTCTTTTCGCGTTGGTGGTGATGGTGTAAAACTGCCTTGTCGTTCACGGTGCAGTAAATGATGATGCTTGCCTTGACACTCTCGGCACACCGCTGCCATGCAGTCTTGTGCCCAGTGCCCATTTCCCAGGCAGTTGACGCATAGCCGTAGGTTCCGGATCGTGTCATTTCTCTTTTGCACGGGCAGACTCTTGAATTCGCCACAATCTGCAATATGGTGTGCACCCTCGCACTTACCACAGGCATGGCTGTTGTCTGCATGCTGTCTTTGCTCTGAGGCAGCTTGCTCTTTTCTGGAGTTGCTGCGGCTGCTAGAAGCGACCAAGTTACGTTTCGGCCCAGGCTGTGACGAGTCGCTTGATCGTGGAGTCCCAGGACTGGAGATAAACGCGCGCTCCCTGACTCCATATTGCCTGCTGGGCAACGGCCGATTACTCTTGTTCTGGTGCTCCTTGGGCTGCAGTGATACTGGTGGGCGGTCTCCCAGGCCAATTCGTTCCTCAACACGCATCTGCTTCTGGACGTGTGTTATTAGGAATTGCGAGAATGCCTGTATGTCACAGCTGGAATCATCATAACGATTGAAGTAGCGTGCCAGGAGCCGTCGAGGAATCTTCCGGGTTAGCGCCAGGTATAACTCTCTGCCTGGCTGCACCTGGACTGCTTCCATGTTAAGCAGGGTATTGCGGAGCCGAATGGCGAACTTTTTCAGCTGGCTGACGTCACGCTCATTGGTCAAGACTGGCCACTCCATGAGCTCTCTTTCCTGGTTGTTCAGCTCTCGGTCTTGGCCACCGTACCAGCGTTCCAACTCGGCCATGATTGCTTTATATGCGCCAGGTCCATCCAAGACATCAGCAATCAGCTCTTCTGCAGAACCATCAGCAAGGGCCTCCCTCAGATGCGCAAGCTTGTGGTTCTCCGACATCGCGTAACTGTCGTCAATCAGCCGAAGGAAACGCTGCCGCCACTTCAGGTAGCTTTTCACCTTCCCATCAAACTTGGGGAGCTCTAACGCCTTCAGGTGACTGGTAACAGCATAAGGCGAGTTCCATGGCATGAATCCAGGCGATGCCATCTGGTGTCCAGGCAGTGCCAGCTGAGGTCCAGGCAACAGTGTTTGCTTCGCTGGTTGGAACGGCACTGCTCCAGGGTTGAGTGAGAGTGTCTCAGTCATGGCACTGCACAGTGAAGCTGCTTGCTCGGCTTTGTCCTTGTTCTTCTGTTGTTTTTTTCCGATTTTTTCTTCTTCGGAGTCATCAGTCTTCTCGGTGCAGCGGGGCTTGGCTGGGCCTGTCCACTTGCTTCCAGCAGCATTGGACGCACGGCGCTACCAAGCACATGGACTTGCTGCAGCTGCTGCTGCCGTGGCGGCTGTGACGGCGGCTGCTGCTGCTGCTGTGACGGCGGCTGCTGCTGCTGCTGCATATGTACTGGCTGGGTAGTGCAGGCAGCTCCGTCTCTGGACGCAACTCCTGCGTTGGCCAGAGCACGTGTAGCAACACGCCTGGAAGCAGGCCCATAGTGACTAACAGTACTACTATCAGTGTGCCGGCTGTTATCACTTTCACCACTACTGCCGGCGTTAGTTGTAGTTCCAGTAGTTGTAGAGTCACCAGCAGTGTCACTACTTGAGGCGCTACTGGATGACACATAGTGGTCTGACTCTTCAGACACACCGTCAACGACGTCCGGGACATTCTGCGATAGCTGAGCAGCTGCTGTTCCTGCTACCAGTGTATTCACATTTTCAACACTGGTGCGCGCGAGTGGTAACGGAGGATCAGTCGTAAACCTACTACCGGTAACTGCACTGTCCGACTCCGCTCGTGGTGGCATACAAGATCGCAGAGTCGCACTTGCGCCGTCACGACTTCGTTGGAAGACCACGTCCCCGTCCGAAGCAATTTCTCTACGAGGCGACGGGCTAGCTCCTGCCGCCGACTCGTGCGCAGATTCTTCTTCGGAACGAGCTTGCTCCAAGGCTTGCCGTTTCTGCAGGACAGCTAACTTACTCTGCAGAACTTGTTCCTGCAGTGCAGCAATCTCTTCTGCCACTCGCACTTCGGCCTCTGCCCTTTTTCTGGCCACTCGAGCTCTCTCCAATTCTACGAGTTCAGTGCTCCCAGGACTGGCACGAGTACTCGAGCGCTCACTTCCAGAAAATCCATATCGCCTGGGTTCCTTTCCTTTCGTCGATCTGTGGCTGATACGCCGCTCCTCACTCATGGCGACGACTCTCAGCAACCACGGAAAGGCAAAAGGATCCCGTCGGAGGTGCCAGTTTATGTTACTTTTCCTCAGCGCCCAGGTCAACACACTTTCGTCAACACCGGGTTTCCGCACACAATCGAATCACAGTTCAGTTTTACTCCACTCCGGAGAACACAATTATTCAGACCCATGGAACATAGTAAAATCACAACAGCTACAAACTTTGTAGAATCTAGAGCTCAGGTCCAACACAACAAGAACCAAAACATTACCACCCGGCCAGCAACATGTGCATGCGAACAACAACTCACAGAACAAAAGGCACATGCTTCCAAAACCAATAGGCAATACACACTCCGGCCCGGCCGGCCCGTGTCACATATGCCAGCGATACATGCATAAAAGGAAGTACAGTGAGAAGGAAGTAACGCAGGTCACATGAAAGCGCGTAGCATTCCCATGTGTAAGCTAACACGCACCACAATCACGTATCACAGGCACAGGGCCTAGGCCTAGGCTAGGGCCAGGGGACAACTACAAACTGTGCACTACGCACACATTCAAATACAGCTGTAGACACGCACTGCATAAATCTACAAGTACTCGTACAAACTGTGCAGGTCAGCGACACCTGCAGCATCTGCTGGAACAATGGCACAAGGGAGTACTAAGAGTAAGAAAACGTAACAACTAACTTTCAAGAAAGCGACACATCCATTTTGTACTCAGTCCCTTCATACAGGTGTCTCGGCGACTACCGCCGGGTATAGAACTCTCTTCAGTGAAGTTCAGAAGGTTGATTTTGTTGAATGGCTAATACATGTAGGTGGGCAAAAGCACCCCGGTTTTGTACCGAAAGGAGAAACATATTGCGCGCCCAAAGGACGAAGATTTAGGGCTAAGGAAGAGAGCAGAAAAGAGCAGAGTGCAAAGTGCCGTGATACAATAACAAAACAGAGTAAGCTGGTCATCTGAAGTGCTAGTGCTAGTAGTCACTAAATCAACGTCAACTACAATTATCAAGCCACATATCTGCAACGTCACGAGGGTGCTGGCAAAAGTCCTGCCGCCGTGCAGCCCAATACGTGGCTCAAAAACGTGATTTTTTTGACTTGCCGCGTGCTTGTGCAAAAGTCCTGCTGCACGGCGCTCAAAAACGTGATTTTTTGGACTTGGAACAAAATCCTGCACACTTTCGCGTGTTTCCATGATACGACAAGTTGCGCACGGTCTGCTCACATTCAAATACAGTGCTGCCAACAAATGACAGCGTGCAACAAAAAAGTCTTTCCTTGCAAGGGCACATTTTAGGCCATAACTCTTGAACGGCTAGTCAGATCGGGACACAATTTTCAGAGAATTTGCACCTATTCAAGCTCTTTCAACTGACGTAGCACTCAATCTGAATTTACAAATTACTTTTTTTTCAGCGAATTTTGGGTAGTCTGCCACCTTTTAAAAGTGACTTGTCCAGTTGGCCGCTAGCGCGCTCTACATGTATAACGAAACATCTACAGTAGCAAGGGAAAATGTGGAAAATTGGCAAAAAGGTCGGGCCAATGGCATACGCGATTAAAGTCGCACGCAGTGAGTCGTACAATACTGTGCCTCCAATCACTGGATCCATTTTTGATTGGGCTCAGTTGTACGAATCCCCGCTCCACCGACATTCAGGGAATCTCAATTCACAGGCCGGCCCTGATGCGCTTACCATAGGCGACTAACAGTAACTACTGGTGCAGAAAGCTTTTATACTATCGTTTCGATACTTCAGTGTCAGTCATGACTAAACTTCTTGGCCATTCTAAACCCAATGCACAATGGACATCATAATACTGTACTGACACCAAGTTCACACTATTTTTACAAACACTGCTAATACACATCCGGTTACCAGCGTGTTGCTAGGTGCAAAGACATTACCATATATGGTCACTGGAGTCTGGAGTGAAAGAATCTGATGATGTCGATATCCTGGAGGCCTTGGCACGGGAAAGAGCTTGTTGTGACGGCCTGGGTGGAGGATAATCGGACAGAATGGGACGACATCCATGCACATGTACTGCGAAGAACATGTACAGTACACTCTCACTCACCTTCACACAATCATGGCGATTTCCTTTTTCTGTGCCCTGTTCTGTGGCTGAGTGTGTCAGTCTTGTAGTGAACTAACACACTACAGCCCTGCCTCAGTTTGTTACTTTGCCTGACGATTGATAGATTCAAGAAACTGAGTATTTGCTTTCTCCATCAACCACCATGATTCCACAACGGCGCTCACCAGCCAACCTTGACAAGTAGTTGCCACAGAAGACTTTCAAGAAAGCGACACATCCATTTTGTACTCAGTCCCTTCATACAGGTGTCTCGGCGACTACCGCCGGGTATAGAACTCTCTTCAGTGAAGTTCAGAAGGTTGATTTTGTTGAATGGCTAATACATGTAGGTGGGCAAAAGCACCTCGGTGTTGTACCGAAAGGAGAAACATATTGCGCGCCCAAAGGACGAAGATTTAGGGCTAAGGAAGAGAGCAGAAAAGAGCAGAGTGCAAAGTGCCGTGATACAATAACAAAACAGAGTAAGCTGGTCATCTGAAGTGCTAGTGCTAGTAGTCACTAAATCAACGTCAACTACAATTATCAAGCCACATATCTGCAACGTCACGAGGGTGCTGGCAAAAGTCCTGCCACCGTGCAGCCCAATACGTGGCTATAAAACGTGATTTTTTTGACTTGCCGCGTGCTTGTGCAAAAGTCCTGCTGCACGGCGCTCAAAAACGTGATTTTTTGGACTTGGAACAAAATTCTGCACACTTTCGCGTGTTTCCATGATACGACAAGTTGCGCACGGTCTGCTCACATTCAAATACAGTGCTGCCAACAAATGACAGCGTGCAACAAAAAAGTCTTTCCTTGCAAGGGCACATTTTAGGCCATAACTCTTGAACGGCTAGTCAGATCGGGACACAATTTTCAGAGAATTTGCACCTATTCAAGCTCTTTCAACTGACGTAGCACTCAATCTGAATTTACAAATTACATTTTTTCAGCAAATTTTGGGTAGTCTGCCACCTTTTAAAAGTGACTTGTCCAGTTGGCCGCTAGCGCGCTCTACATGTATAACGAAACATCTACAGTAGCAAGGGAAAATATTGAAAATTGGCAAAAAGGTCGGGCCAATGGCATACGCGATTAAAGTCGCACGCAGTGAGTCGTACAATACTGTGCCTCCAATCACTGGATCCATTTTTGATTGGGCTCAGTTGTACGAATCCCCGCTCCACCGACATTCAGGGAATCTCAATTCACAGGCCGGCCCTGATGCGCTTACCATAGGCGACTAACAGTAACTACTGGTGCAGAAAGCTTTTATACTATCGTTTCGATACTTCAGTGTCAGTCATGACTAAACTTCTTGGCCATTCTAAACCCAATGCACAATGGACATCATAATACTGTACTGACACCAAGTTCACACTATTTTTACAAACACTGCTAATACACATCCGGTTACCAGCGTGTTGCTAGGTGCAAAGACATTACCATATATGGTCACTGGAGTCTGGAGTGAAAGAATCTGATGATGTCGATATCCTGGAGGCCTTGGCACGGGAAAGAGCTTGTTGTGACGGCCTGGGTGGAGGATAATCGGACAGAATGGGACGACATCCATGCACATTTTTTTTTTTTTTTTTTTTTTTTTTACTGAATACCACAGTACCATCAGATGCTGCACAGCGGGGGCGGTGGCATATTGGATGGAAGTGGGGGCGGGGCAAAAGTAACTCCTCCGACCAAAGGTCTCGGAATCATTGTTACTCCTGTGCGCCGATACATAGGAGAAAAGAAATATGTGCATCCAAGAGGGGAGCACTGGCTTTGCAAACGATAATGGGGAGAATTTGAGATTGGGATAGGACAAAACAATAGTAAAAGCAGTGCACCGTAGGAAGATGGAGTGAACTGATAATCGGGTTTTAAGGCTGAGCGAAGGGGATCAAAGAGGGGTAGAAGGGAGCTGGAGTGCGGTCAGTATAATTAGGCTGGTGTGTTGGCAGAGATCATAGCCTGTCTGTGGCCCACTCCCACTTGCTGCGCCGCAAGTGGTCGTTGGCGTTTTTCTTGAACGTGTGCATGCCTCTGCGAGAAGGGGGAGACTGCAGAAGGGTAGGTGGGAGCTGATTCCACGTTTCGATGAGGGAGTGGGGAAATGAGCGGAGCGTGTTGTTTCTTGCCTGAGGGGGAAGGATACTGGTGAGTTGCGATGGATGATGTGTTGCAGATCTGGTTGTCGCTCGAGTAGGCATGCGGTGTTGCGGTGCGGCTGCTGATGGTGGCAGAATGGCTTTCACCATTTCCGGACCCTCCACAAAGTGCAGCTTGTACAGAAAGCAGAGCCCTGCTACGGTACGGCGAATGTCGAGGCTCGGGAGGTATGCTCCATCTCCAATTATGTGCAGGGCACGGCGCTGGATGGCAGTGAGGCGGGCCAAGGTGGTGGGGGCTGCGCTCATCCACACCAGCATGCCATACTCTAGCACGGGGCGGACAAAGCCACGGTACACGATTGCCCGGTGCTTTGGGTCTAGCACAGCCGATGCCTTACGGAGGAAGCCGAGCCGCTGGGCTCCGCGTACTGCAAGCTGTCGGATATGGCTGCGGAATGCCAGCTGCCTGTCGAAGGTGACGCCAAGAAGCTTGAGCTCCTCTACTTCTGGCACGACATGTACTGCGAAGAACATGTACAGTACACTCTCACTCACCTTCACACAATCATGGCGATTTCCTTTTTCTGTGCCCTGTTCTGTGGCTGAGTGTGTCAGTCTTGTAGTGAACTAACACACTACAGCCCTGCCTCAGTTTGTTACTTTGCCTGACGATTGATAGATTCAAGAAACTGAGTATTTGCTTTCTCCATCAACCACCATGATTCCACAACGGCGCTCACCAGCCAACCTTGACAAGTAGTTGCCACAGAAGACTTTCAAGAAAGCGACACATCCATTTTGTACTCAGTCCCTTCATACAGGTGTCTCGGCGACTACCGCCGGGTATAGAACTCTCTTCAGTGAAGTTCAGAAGGTTGATTTTGTTGAATGGCTAATACATGTAGGTGGGCAAAAGCACCCCGGTTTTGTACCGAAAGGAGAAACATATTGCGCGCCCAAAGGACGAAGATTTAGGGCTAAGGAAGAGAGCAGAAAAGAGCAGAGTGCAAAGTGCCGTGATACAATAACAAAACAGAGTAAGCTGGTCATCTGAAGTGCTAGTGCTAGTAGTCACTAAATCAACGTCAACTACAATTATCAAGCCACATATCTGCAACGTCACGAGGGTGCTGGCAAAAGTCCTGCCACCGTGCAGCCCAATACGTGGCTATAAAACGTGATTTTTTTGACTTGCCGCGTGCTTGTGCAAAAGTCCTGCTGCACGGCGCTCAAAAACGTGATTTTTTGGACTTGGAACAAAATTCTGCACACTTTCGCGTGTTTCCATGATACGACAAGTTGCGCACGGTCTGCTCACATTCAAATACAGTGCTGCCAACAAATGACAGCGTGCAACAAAAAAGTCTTTCCTTGCAAGGGCACATTTTAGGCCATAACTCTTGAACGGCTAGTCAGATCGGGACACAATTTTCAGAGAATTTGCACCTATTCAAGCTCTTTCAACTGACGTAGCACTCAATCTGAATTTACAAATTACTTTTTTTTCAGCGAATTTTGGGTAGTCTGCCACCTTTTAAAAGTGACTTGTCCAGTTGGCCGCTAGCGCGCTCTACATGTATAACGAAACATCTACAGTAGCAAGGGAAAATGTGGAAAATTGGCAAAAAGGTCGGGCCAATGGCATACGCGATTAAAGTCGCACGCAGTGAGTCGTACAATACTGTGCCTCCAATCACTGGATCCATTTTTAATTGGGCTCAGTTGTACGAATCCCCGCTCCACCGACATTCAGGGAATCTCAATTCACAGGCCGGCCCTGATGCGCTTACCATAGGCGACTAACAGTAACTACTGGTGCAGAAAGCTTTTATACTATCGTTTCGATACTTCAGTGTCAGTCATGACTAAACTTCTTGGCCATTCTAAACCCAATGCACAATGGACATCATAATACTGTACTGACACCAAGTTCACACTATTTTTACAAACACTGCTAATACACATCCGGTTACCAGCGTGTTGCTAGGTGCAAAGACATTACCATATATGGTCACTGGAGTCTGGAGTGAAAGAATCTGATGATGTCGATATCCTGGAGGCCTTGGCACGGGAAAGAGCTTGTTGTGACGGCCTGGGTGGAGGATAATCGGACAGAATGGGACGACATCCATGCACATGTACTGCGAAGAACATGTACAGTACACTCTCACTCACCTTCACACAATCATGGCGATTTCCTTTTTCTGTGCCCTGTTCTGTGGCTGAGTGTGTCAGTCTTGTAGTGAACTAACACACTACAGCCCTGCCTCAGTTTGTTACTTTGCCTGACAATTGATAGATTCAAGAAACTGAGTATTTGCTTTCTCCATCAACCACCATGATTCCACAACGGCGCTCACCAGCCAACCTTGACAAGTAGTTGCCACAGAAGACTTTCAAGAAAGCGACACATCCATTTTGTACTCAGTCCCTTCATACAGGTGTCTCGGCGACTACCGCCGGGTATAGAACTCTCTTCAGTGAAGTTCAGAAGGTTGATTTTGTTGAATGGCTAATACATGTAGGTGGGCAAAAGCACCCCGGTTTTGTACCGAAAGGAGAAACATATTGCGCGCCCAAAGGACGAAGATTTAGGGCTAAGGAAGAGAGCAGAAAAGAGCAGAGTGCAAAGTGCCGTGATACAATAACAAAACAGAGTAAGCTGGTCATCTGAAGTGCTAGTGCTAGTAGTCACTAAATCAACGTCAACTACAATTATCAAGCCACATATCTGCAACGTCACGAGGGTGCTGGCAAAAGTCCTGCCGCCGTGCAGCCCAATACGTGGCTCAAAAACGTGATTTTTTTGACTTGCCGCGTGCTTGTGCAAAAGTCCTGCTGCACGGCGCTCAAAAACGTGATTTTTGGACTTGGAACAAAATTCTGCACACTTTCGCGTGTTTCCATGATACGACAAGTTGCGCTCGGTCTGCTCACATTCAAATACAGTGCTGCCAACAAATGACAGCGTGCAACAAAAAAGTCTTTCCGTGCAAGGGCACATTTTAGGCCATAACTCTTGAACGGCTAGTCAGATCGGGACACAATTTTCAGAGAATTTGCACCTATTCAAGCTCTTTCAACTGACGTAGCACTCAATCTGAATTTACAAATTACTTTTTTTTCAGCGAATTTTGGGTAGTCTGCCACCTTTTAAAAGTGACTTGTCCAGTATTCTGCCGGCAGAAAAATTGGCAGACTTCGGTACTTTTTCTGGTAAGTTTCATGCATGTTTGGTATATGGATAAAGAAATGGAGCAGAATTCGAGGAATTGCCCGCCATAAGGTTTGTATGGGTCTGCCAATTTCACTGCTTTTCGAGTAGAATCTGCCACCTTTTCGAGCATAATCCGCCGGTCCCTACCAGTTGGCCGCTAGCGCGCTCTACATGTATAACGAAACATCTACAGTAGCAAGGGAAAATGTGGAAAATTGGCAAAAAGGTCGGGCCAATGGCATACGCGATTAAAGTCGCACGCAGTGAGTCGTACAATACTGTGCCTCCAATCACTGGATCCATTTTTGATTGGGCTCAGTTGTACGAATCCCCGCTCCACCGACATTCAGGGAATCTCAATTCACAGGCCGGCCCTGTTGCGCTTACCATAGGCGACTAACAGTAACTACTGGTGCAGAAAGCTTTTATACTATCGTTTCGATACTTCAGTGTCAGTCATGACTAAACTTCTTGGCCATTCTAAACCCAATGCACAATGGACATCATAATACTGTACTGACACCAAGTTCACACTATTTTTACAAACACTGCTAATACACATCCGGTTACCAGCGTGTTGCTAGGTGCAAAGACATTACCATATATGGTCACTGGAGTCTGGAGTGAAAGAATCTGATGATGTCGATATCCTGGAGGCCTTGGCACGGGAAAGAGCTTGTTGTGACGGCCTGGGTGGAGGATAATCGGACAGAATGGGACGACATCCATGCACATGTACTGCGAAGAACATGTACAGTAAACTCTCACTCACCTTCACACAATCATGGCGATTTCCTTTTTCTGTGCCCTGTTCTGTGGCTGAGTGTGTCAGTCTTGTAGTGAACTAACACACTACAGCCCTGCCTCAGTTTGTTACTTTGCCTGACGATTGATAGATTCAAGAAACTGAGTATTTGCTTTCTCCATCAACCACCATGATTCCACAACGGCGCTCACCAGCCAACCTTGACAAGTAGTTGCCACAGAAGACTTTCAAGAAAGCGACACATCCATTTTGTACTCAGTCCCTTCATACAGGTGTCTCGGTGACTACCGCCGGGTATAGAACTCTCTTCAGTGAAGTTCAGAAGGTTGATTTTGTTGAATGGCTAATACATGTAGGTGGGCAAAAGCACCCCGGTTTTGTACCGAAAGGAGAAACATATTGCGCGCCCAAAGGACGAAGATTTAGGGCTAAGGAAGAGAGCAGAAAAGAGCAGAGTGCAAAGTGCCGTGATACAATAACAAAACAGAGTAAGCTGGTCATCTGAAGTGCTAGTGCTAGTAGTCACTAAATCAACGTCAACTACAATTATCAAGCCACATATCTGCAACGTCACGAGGGTGCTGGCAAAAGTCCTGCCGCCGTGCAGCCCAATACGTGGCTCAAAAACGTGATTTTTTTGACTTGCCGCGTGCTTGTGCAAAAGTCCTGCTGCACGGCGCTCAAAAACGTGATTTTTTGGACTTGGAACAAAATTCTGCACACTTTCGCGTGTTTCCATGATACGACAAGTTGCGCACGGTCTGCTCACATTCAAATACAGTGCTGCCAACAAATGACAGCGTGCAACAAAAAAGTCTTTCCGTGCAAGGGCACATTTTAGGCCATAACTCTTGAACGGCTAGTCAGATCGGGACTAGCCATTGGCGGACTATGCTCGGCCAATCGTCAAATTATGCTTTTGATTATGCCAACAAATATGCTGAATTATGCTGAATGATGCTCGGTTCCACTATGTATTCACACTGTACATAGAGGATTGAGAAACCACGCATACACACACGGCCATGCCCTAAGCATCATTTTTGTCTAAACCGAAAGATTATGCCGACCTTACACGTTGGAATCCGTATAATGCTGGAGCATAATTTTTTGACGAAATCCCAAGATTATGCCAAATATTATGCCGGCATAATCCGCCAAGGGCTAATCGGGACACAATTTTCAGAGAATTTGCACAAATTCAAGCTCTTTCAACTGACGTACTTGGTCCGCGTCAGCGATATTGTCGCTTATCTTTCGACAATTTGAACTTAGACTTTGGACATGAACGCGTGCACTTGAAGTGATAAAACTTGGTACGATGGACGGTAAGGTATAGAATGACAACTAGCTGCGAGGAATTTATTGTCCAAGGAAGGATTCCTACTTTTTTCGGTCCTCCTCGTCACTGCTCTCAGCGCTGGCGACAAATATTTTTGCTCGGGATCGACTCTCTTGCTTTTGCAAGCTCATCTCTCTTCCTCTCCGCTGCCTGGCTATTTTCTAATCGATCGTGACGGTCGCCTTCTCTACAGGACTTCGCGTGGGCAGCACGACACCCTGTGTGGTTCAAATCAGACGCCGTTCTTTGCAAGATTTTATTTTGAACGACGACGACGCGTACAGTACGAGTCGTACTTGCAAATCTCCACAACGCGCTGGATACTCCGAGCGTTGAGCTGGAGGTAAGGGAGCTGCGATCCCAGCTTGATGAGCGATCCCTGAGGTGAGCGATCTCGGCCGTTCAGCAAAATGGAGCTGATTCCGAGTAGCCGATTACTTTCTTGTGGCTTGCGCTGCTCTTGCCTGCACAGCGTAACAAGATAATCTATTTTGATGCGGCGCTGTATCAATCAGAATCACCCATCTGTCGCTCTCGAAATCCACTCGAACTCTAGCTAGACCTTTCAGGTACTAGCAAACTAACTTGCTAACCAAAATTGGGATGAAATGGGCTGCCAAGTAAGCATTGGCGACATATAAACAAAGCTCAAAGATAAGCGACAATATCGCTGACACGGACCAAGTAGCACTCAATCTGAATTTACAAATTACTTTTTTTTCAGCGAATTTTGGGTAGTCTGCCACCTTTTAAAAGTGACTTGTCCAGTATTCTGCCGGCAGAAAAATTGGCAGACTTCGGTACTTTTTCTGGTAAGTTTCATGCATGTTTGGTATATGGATAAAGAAATGGAGCAGAATTCGAGGAATTGCCCGCCATAAGGTTTGTATGGGTCTGCCAATTTCACTGCTTTTCGAGTAGAATCTGCCACCTTTTCGAGCATAATCCGCCGGTCCCTACCAGTTGGCCGCTAGCGCGCTCTACATGTATAACGAAACATCTACAGTAGCAAGGGAAAATGTGGAAAATTGGCAAAAAGGTCGGGCCAATGGCATACGCGATTAAAGTCGCACGCAGTGAGTCGTACAATACTGTGCCTCCAATCACTGGATCCATTTTTGATTGGGCTCAGTTGTACGAATCCCCGCTCCACCGACATTCAGGGAATCTCAATTCACAGGCCGGCCCTGATGCGCTTACCATAGGCGACTAACAGTAACTACTGGTGCAGAAAGCTTTTATACTATCGTTTCGATACTTCAGTGTCAGTCATGACTAAACTTCTTGGCCATTCTAAACCCAATGCACAATGGACATCATAATACTGTACTGACACCAAGTTCACACTATTTTTACAAACACTGCTAATACACATCCGGTTACCAGCGTGTTGCTAGGTGCAAAGACATTACCATATATGGTCACTGGAGTCTGGAGTGAAAGAATCTGATGATGTCGATATCCTGGAGGCCTTGGCACGGGAAAGAGCTTGTTGTGACGGCCTGGGTGGAGGATAATCGGACAGAATGGGACGACATCCATGCACATGTACTGCGAAGAACATGTACAGTACACTCTCACTCACCTTCACACAATCATGGCGATTTCCTTTTTCTGTGCCCTGTTCTGTGGCTGAGTGTGTCAGTCTTGTAGTGAACTAACACACTACAGCCCTGCCTCAGTTTGTTACTTTGCCTGACAATTGATAGATTCAAGAAACTGAGTATTTGCTTTCTCCATCAACCACCATGATTCCACAACGGCGCTCACCAGCCAACCTTGACAAGTAGTTGCCACAGAAGACTTTCAAGAAAGCGACACATCCATTTTGTACTCAGTCCCTTCATACAGGTGTCTCGGCGACTACCGCCGGGTATAGAACTCTCTTCAGTGAAGTTCAGAAGGTTGATTTTGTTGAATGGCTAATACATGTAGGTGGGCAAAAGCACCCCGGTTTTGTACCGAAAGGAGAAACATATTGCGCGCCCAAAGGACGAAGATTTAGGGCTAAGGAAGAGAGCAGAAAAGAGCAGAGTGCAAAGTGCCGTGATACAATAACAAAACAGAGTAAGCTGGTCATCTGAAGTGCTAGTGCTAGTAGTCACTAAATCAACGTCAACTACAATTATCAAGCCACATATCTGCAACGTCACGAGGGTGCTGGCAAAAGTCCTGCCGCCGCGCAGCCCAATACGTGGCTCAAAAACGTGATTTTTTTGACTTGCCGCGTGCTTGTGCAAAGGTCCTGCTGCACGGCGCTCAAAAACGTGATTTTTTGGACTTGGAACAAAATTCTGCACACTTTCGCGTGTTTCCATGATACGACAAGTTGCGCACGGTCTGCTCACATTCAAATACAGTGCTGCCAACAAATGACAGCGTGCAACAAAAAAGTCTTTCCTTGCAAGGGCACATTATAGGCCATAACTCTTGAACGGCTAGTCAGATCGGGACACAATTTTCAGAGAATTTGCACCTATTCAAGCTCTTTCAACTGACGTAGCACTCAATCTGAATTTACAAATTACTTTTTTTTCAGCGAATTTTGGGTAGTCTGCCACCTTTTAAAAGTGACTTGTCCAGTTGGCCGCTAGCGCGCTCTACATGTATAACGAAACATCTACAGCAAGGGAAAATGTGGAAAATTGGCAAAAAGGTCGGGCCAATGGCATACGCGATTAAAGTCGCACGCAGTGAGTCGTACAATACTGTGCCTCCAATCACTAGATCCATTTTTGATTGGGCTCAGTTGTACGAATCCCCGCTCCACCGACATTCAGGGAATCTCAATTCACAGGCCGGCCCTGATGCGCTTACCATAGGCGACTAACAGTAACTACTGGTGCAGAAAGCTTTTATACTATCGTTTCGATACTTCAGTGTCAGTCATGACTAAACTTCTTGGCCATTCTAAACCCAATGCACAATGGACATCATAATACTGTACTGACACCAAGTTCACACTATTTTTACAAACACTGCTAATACACATCCGGTTACCAGCGTGTTGCTAGGTGCAAAGACATTACCATACATGGTCACTGGAGTCTGGAGTGAAAGAATCTGATGATGTCGATATCCTGGAGGCCTTGGCACGGGAAAGAGCTTGTTGTGACGGCCTGGGTGGAGGATAATCGGACAGAATGGGACGACATCCATGCACATGTACTGCGAAGAACATGTACAGTACACTCTCACTCACCTTCACACAATCATGGCGATTTCCTTTTTCTGTGCCCTGTTCTGTGGCTGAGTGTGTCAGTCTTGTAGTGAACTAACACACTACAGCCCTGCCTCAGTTTGTTACTTTGCCTGACGATTGATAGATTCAAGAAACTGAGTATTTGCTTTCTCCATCAACCACCATGATTCCACAACGGCGCTCACCAGCACACCTTGACAAGTAGTTGCCACAGAAGACTTTCAAGAAAGCGACACATCCATTTTGTACTCAGTCCCTTCATACAGGTGTCTCGGCGACTACCGTCGGTATAGAACTCTCTTCAGTGAAGTTCAGAAGGTTGATTTTGTTGAATGGCTAATACATGTAGGTGGGCAAAAGCACCCCGGTTTTGTACCGAAAGGAGAAAAATATTGCGCGCCCAAAGGACGAAGATTTAGGGCTAAGGAAGAGAGCAGAAAAGAGCAGAGTGCAAAGTGCCGTGATACAATAACAAAACAGAGTAAGCTGGTCATCTGAATTGCTAGTGCTAGTAGTCACTAAATCAACGTCAACTACAATTATCAAGCCACATATCTGCAACGTCACGAGGGTGCTGGCAAAAGTCCTGCCGCCGTGCAGCCCAATACGTGGCTCAAAAACGTGATTTTTTTGACTTGCCGCGTGCTTGTGCAAAGGTCCTGCTGCACGGCGCTCAAAAACGTGATTTTTTGGACTTGGAACAAAATTCTGCACACTTTCGCGTGTTTCCATGATACGACAAGTTGCGCACGGTCTGCTCACATTCAAATACAGTGCTGCCAACAAATGACAGCGTGCAACAAAAAAGTCTTTCCTTGCAAGGGCACATTATAGGCCATAACTCTTGAACGGCTAGTCAGATCGGGACACAATTTTCAGAGAATTTGCACCTATTCAAGCTCTTTCAACTGACGTAGCACTCAATCTGAATTTACAAATTACTTTTTTTCAGCGAATTTTGGGTAGTCTGCCACCTTTTAAAAGTGACTTGTCCAGTTGGCCGCTAGCGCGCTCTACATGTATAACGAAACATCTACAGTAGCAAGGGAAAATGTGGAAAATTGGCAAAAAGGTCGGGCCAATGGCATACGCGATTAAAGTCGCACGCAGTGAGTCGTACAATACTGTGCCTCCAATCACTGGATCCATTTTTGATTGGGCTCAGTTGTACGAATCCCCGCTCCACCGACATTCAGGGAATCTCAATTCACAGGCCGGCCCTGATGCGCTTACCATAGGCGACTAACAGTAACTACTGGTGCAGAAAGCTTTTATACTATCGTTTCGATACTTCAGTGTCAGTCATGACTAAACTTCTTGGCCATTCTAAACCCAATGCACAATGGACATCATAATACTGTACTGACACCAAGTTCACACTATTTTTACAAACACTGCTAATACACATCCGGTTACCAGCGTGTTGCTAGGTGCAAAGACATTACCATATATGGTCACTGGAGTCTGGAGTGAAAGAATCTGATGATGTCGATATCCTGGAGGCCTTGGCACGGGAAAGAGCTTGTTGTGACGGCCTGGGTGGAGGATAATCGGACAGAATGGGACGACATCCATGCACATGTACTGCGAAGAACATGTACAGTACACTCTCACCTTCACACAACCATGGCGATTTCCTTTTTCTGTGCCCTGTTCTGTGGCTGAGTGTGTCAGTCTTGTAGTGAACTAACACACTACAGCCCTGCCTCAGTTTGTTACTTTGCCTGACGATTGATAGATTCAAGAAACTGAGTATTTGCTTTCTCCATCAACCACCATGATTCCACAACGGCGCTCACCAGCCAACCTTGACAAGTAGTTGCCACAGAAGACTTTCAAGAAAGCGACACATCCATTTTGTACTCAGTCCCTTCATACAGGTGTCTCGGCGACTACCGCCGGGTATAGAACTCTCTTCAGTGAAGTTCAGAAGGTTGATTTTGTTGAATGGCTAATACATGTAGGTGGGCAAAAGCACCCCGGTTTTGTACCGAAAGGAGAAACATATTGCGCGCCCAAAGGACGAAGATTTAGGGCTAAGGAAGAGAGCAGAAAAGAGCAGAGTGCAAAGTGCCGTGATACAATAACAAAACAGAGTAAGCTGGTCATCTGAAGTGCTAGTGCTAGTAGTCACTAAATCAACGTCAACTACAATTATCAAGCCACATATCTGCAACGTCACGAGGGTGCTGGCAAAAGTCCTGCCGCCGTGCAGCCCAATACGTGGCTCAAAAACGTGATTTTTTTGACTTGCCGCGTGCTTGTGCAAAAGTCCTGCTGCACGGCGCTCAAAAACGTGATTTTTTGGACTTGGAACAAAATTCTGCACACTTTCGCGTGTTTCCATGATACGACAAGTTGCGCACGGTCTGCTCACATTCAAATACAGTGCTGCCAACAAATGACAGCGTGCAACAAAAAAGTCTTTCCTTGCAAGGGCACATTTTAGGCCATAACTCTTGAACGGCTAGTCAGATCGGGACACAATTTTCAGAGAATTTGCAACTATTCAAGCTCTTTCAACTGACGTAGCACTCAATCTGAATTTACAAATTACTTTTTTTTCAGCGAATTTTGGGTAGTCTGCCACCTTTTAAAAGTGACTTGTCCAGTTGGCCGCTAGCGCGCTCTACATGTATAACGAAACATCTACAGTAGCAAGGAAAAATGTGGAAAATTGGCAAAAAGGTCGGGCCAATGGCATACGCGATTAAAGTCGCACGCAGTGAGTCGTACAATACTGTGCCTCCAATCACTGGATCCATTTTTGATTGGGCTCAGTTGTACGAATCCCCGCTCCACCGACATTCAGGGAATCTCAATTCACAGGCCGGCCCTGATGCGCTTACCATAGGCGACTAACAGTAACTACTGGTGCAGAAAGCTTTTATACTATCGTTTCGATACTTCAGTGTCAGTCATGACTAAACTTCTTGGCCATTCTAAACCCAATGCACAATGGACATCATAATACTGTACTGACACCAAGTTCACACTATTTTTACAAACACTGCTAATACACATCCGGTTACCAGCGTGTTGCTAGGTGCAAATACATTACCATATATGGTCACTGGAGTCTGGAGTGAAAGAATCTGATGATGTCGATATCCTGGAGGCCTTGGCACGGGAAAGAGCTTGTTGTGACGGCCTGGGTGGAGGATAATCGGACAGAATGGGACGACATCCATGCACATGTACTGCGAAGAACATGTACAGTACACTCTCACCTTCACACAACCATGGCGATTTCCTTTTTCTGTGCCCTGTTCTGTGGCTGAGTGTGTCAGTCTTGTAGTGAACTAACACACTACAGCCCTGCCTCAGTTTGTTACTTTGCCTGACGATTGATAGATTCAAGAAACTGAGTATTTGCTTTCTCCATCAACCACCATGATTCCACAACGGCGCTCACCAGCCAACCTTGACAAGTAGTTGCCACAGAAGACTTTCAAGAAAGCGACACATCCATTTTGTACTCAGTCCCTTCATACAGGTGTCTCGGCGACTACCGCCGGGTATAGAACTCTCTTCAGTGAAGTTCAGAAGGTTGATTTTGTTGAATGGCTAATACATGTAGGTGGGCAAAAGCACCCCGGTTTTGTACCGAAAGGAGAAACATATTGCGCGCCCAAAGGACGAAGATTTAGGGCTAAGGAAGAGAGCAGAAAAGAGCAGAGTGCAAAGTGCCGTGATACAATAACAAAACAGAGTAAGCTGGTCATCTGAAGTGCTAGTGCTAGTAGTCACTAAATCAACGTCAACTACAATTATCAAGCCACATATCTGCAACGTCACGAGGGTGCTGGCAAAAGTCCTGCCGCCGTGCAGCCCAATACGTGGCTCAAAAACGTGATTTTTTTGACTTGCCGCGTGCTTGTGCAAAAGTCCTGCTGCACGGCGCTCAAAAACGTGATTTTTTGGACTTGGAACAAAATTCTGCACACTTTCGCGTGTTTCCATGATACGACAAGTTGCGCACGGTCTGCTCACATTCAAATACAGTGCTGCCAACAAATGACAGCGTGCAACAAAAAAGTCTTTCCTTGCAAGGGCACATTTTAGGCCATAACTCTTGAACGGCTAGTCAGATCGGGACACAATTTTCAGAGAATTTGCACCTATTCAAGCTCTTTCAACTGACGTAGCACTCAATCTGAATTTACAAATTACTTTTTTTTCAGCGAATTTTGGGTAGTCTGCCACCTTTTAAAAGTGACTTGTCCAGTTGGCCGCTAGCGCGCTCTACATGTATAACGAAACATCTACAGTAGCAAGGGAAAATGTGGAAAATTGGCAAAAAGGTCGGGCCAATGGCATACGCGATTAAAGTCGCACGCAGTGAGTCGTACAATACTGTGCCTCCAATCACTGGATCCATTTTTGATTGGGCTCAGTTGTACGAATCCCCGCTCCACCGACATTCAGGGAATCTCAATTCACAGGCCGGCCCTGATGCGCTTACCATAGGCGACTAACAGTAACTACTGGTGCAGAAAGCTTTTATACTATCGTTTCGATACTTCAGTGTCAGTCATGACTAAACTTCTTGGCCATTCTAAACCCAATGCACAATGGACATCATAATACTGTACTGACACCAAGTTCACACTATTTTTACAAACACTGCTAATACACATCCGGTTACCAGCGTGTTGCTAGGTGCAAAGACATTACCATATATGGTCACTGGAGTCTGGAGTGAAAGAATCTGATGATGTCGATATCCTGGAGGCCTTGGCACGGGAAAGAGCTTGTTGTGACGGCCTGGGTGGAGGATAATCGGACAGAATGGGACGACATCCATGCACATGCACTGCGAAGAACATGTACAGTACACTCTCACCTTCACACAACCATGGCGATTTCCTTTTTCTGTGCCCTGTTCTGTGGCTGAGTGTGTCAGTCTTGTAGTGAACTAACACACTACAGCCCTGCCTCAGTTTGTTACTTTGCCTGACGATTGATAGATTCAAGAAACTGAGTATTTGCTTTCTCCATCAACCACCATGATTCCACAACGGCGCTCACCAGCCAACCTTGACAAGTAGTTGCCACAGAAGACTTTCAAGAAAGCGACACATCCATTTTGTACTCAGTCCCTTCATACAGGTGTCTCGGCGACTACCGCCGGGTATAGAACTCTCTTCAGTGAAGTTCAGAAGGTTGATTTTGTTGAATGGCTAATACATGTAGGTGGGCAAAAGCACCCCGGTTTAGTACCGAAAGGAGAAACATATTGCGCGCCCAAAGGACGAAGATTTAGGGCTAAGGAAGAGAGCAGAAAAGAGCAGAGTGCAAAGTGCCGTGATACAATAACAAAACAGAGTAAGCTGGTCATCTGAAGTGCTAGTGCTAGTAGTCACTAAATCAACGGCAACTACAATTATCAAGCCACATATCTGCAACGTCACGAGGGTGCTGGCAAAAGTCCTGCCGCCGTGCAGCCCAATACGTGGCTCAAAAACGTGATTTTTTTGACTTGCCGCGTGCTTGTGCAAAAGTCCTGCTGCACGGCGCTCAAAAACGTGATTTTTTGGACTTGGAACAAAATTCTGCACACTTTCGCGTGTTTCCATGATACGACAAGTTGCGCACGGTCTGCTCACATTCAAATACAGTGCTGCCAACAAATGACAGCGTGCAACAAAAAAGTCTTTCCTTGCAAGGGCACATTTTAGGCCATAACTCTTGAACGGCTAGTCAGATCGGGACACAATTTTCAGAGAATTTGCACCTATTCAAGCTCTTTCAACTGACGTAGCACTCAATCTGAATTTACAAATTACTTTTTTTTCAGCGAATTTTGGGTAGTCTGCCACCTTTTAAAAGTGACTTGTCCAGTTGGCCGCTAGCGCGCTCTACATGTATAACGAAACATCTACAGTAGCAAGGGAAAATGTGGAAAATTGGCAAAAAGGTCGGGCCAATGGCATACGCGATTAAAGTCGCACGCAGTGAGTCGTACAATACTGTGCCTCTAATCACTGGATCCATTTTTGCTTGGGCTCAGTTGTACGAATCCCCGCTCCACCGACATTCAGGGAATCTCAATTCACAGGCCGGCCCTGATGCGCTTACCATAGGCGACTAACAGTAACTACTGGTGCAGAAAGCTTTTATACTATCGTTTCGATACTTCAGTGTCAGTCATGACTAAACTTCTTGGCCATTCTAAACCCAATGCACAATGGACATCATAATACTGTACTGACACCAACTTCACACTATTTTTACAAACACTGCTAATACACATCCGGTTACCAGCGTGTTGCTAGGTGCAAAGACATTACCATATATGGTCACTGGAGTCTGGAGTGAAAGAATCTGATGATGTCGATATCCTGGAGGCCTTGGCACTGGAAAGAGCTTGTTGTGACGGCCTGGGTGGAGGATAATCGGACAGAATGGGACGACATCCATGCACATGTACTGCGAAGAACATGTACAGTACACTCTCACCTTCACACAATCATGGCGATTTCCTTTTTCTGTGCCCTGTTCTGTGGCTGAGTGTGTCAGTCTTGTAGTGAACTAACACACTACAGCCCTGCCTCAGTTTGTTACTTTGCCTGACGATTGATAGATTCAAGAAACTGAGTATTTGCTTTCTCCATCAACCACCATGATTCCACAACGGCGCTCACCAGCCAACCTTGACAAGTAGTTGCCACAGAAGACTTTCAAGAAAGCGACACATCCATTTTGTACTCAGTCCCTTCATACAGGTGTCTCGGCGACTACCGCCGGGTATAGAACTCTCTTCAGTGAAGTTCAGAAGGTTGATTTTGTTGAATGGCTAATACATGTAGGTGGGCAAAAGCACCCCGGTTTTGTACCGAAAGGAGAAACATATTGCGCGCCCAAAGGACGAAGATTTAGGGCTAAGGAAGAGAGCAGAAAAGAGCAGAGTGCAAAGTGCCGTGATACAATAACAAAACAGAGTAAGCTGGTCATCTGAAGTGCTAGTGTTAGTAGTCACTAAATCAACGTCAACTACAATTATCAAGCCACATATCTGCAACGTCACGAGGGTGCTGGCAAAAGTCCTGCCGCCGTGCAGCCCAATACGTGGCTCAAAAACGTGATTTTTTTGACTTGCCGCGTGCTTGTGCAAAAGTCCTGCTGCACGGCGCTCAAAAACGTGATTTTTTGGACTTGGAACAAAATTCTGCACACTTTCGCGTGTTTCCATGATACGACAAGTTGCGCACGGTCTGCTCACATTCAAATACAGTGCTGCCAACAAATGACAGCGTGCAACAAAAAAGTCTTTCCTTGCAAGGGCACATTTTAGGCCATAACTCTTGAACGGCTAGTCAGATCGGGACACAATTTTCAGAGAATTTGCACCTATTCAAGCTCTTTCAACTGACGTAGCACTCAATCTGAATTTACAAATTACTTTTTTTTCAGCGAATTTTGGGTAGTCTGCCACCTTTTAAAAGTGACTTGTCCAGTTGGCCGCTAGCGCGCTCTACATGTATAACGAAACATCTACAGTAGCAAGGGAAAATGTGGAAAATTGGCAAAAAGGTCGGGCCAATGGCATACGCGATTAAAGTCGCACGCAGTGAGTCGTACAATACTGTGCCTCCAATCACTGGATCCATTTTTGATTGGGCTCAGTTGTACGAATCCCCGCTCCACCGACATTCAGGGAATCTCAATTCACAGGCCGGCCCTGATGCGCTTACCATAGGCGACTAACAGTAACTACTGGTGCAGAAAGCTTTTATACTATCGTTTCGATACTTCAGTGTCAGTCATGACTAAACTTCTTGGCCATTCTAAACCCAATGCACAATGGACATCATAATACTGTACTGACACCAACTTCACACTATTTTTACAAACACTGCTAATACACATCCGGTTACCAGCGTGTTGCTAGGTGCAAAGACATTACCATATATGGTCACTGGAGTCTGGAGTGAAAGAATCTGATGATGTCGATATCCTGGAGGCCTTGGCACGGGAAAGAGCTTGTTGTGACGGCCTGGGTGGAGGATAATCGAACAGAATGGGACGACATCCATGCACATGTACTGCGAAGAACATGTACAGTACACTCTCACCTTCACACAATCATGGCGATTTCCTTTTTCTGTGCCCTGTTCTGTGGCTGAGTGTGTCAGTCTTGTAGTGAACTAACACACTACAGCCCTGCCTCAGTTTGTTACTTTGCCTGACGATTGATAGATTCAAGAAACTGAGTATTTGCTTTCTCCATCAACCACCATGATTCCACAACGGCGCTCACCAGCCAACCTTGACAAGTAGTTGCCACAGAAGACTTTCAAGAAAGCGACACATCCATTTTGTACTCAGTCCCTTCATACAGGTGTCTCGGCGACTACCGCCGGGTATAGAACTCTCTTCAGTGAAGTTCAGAAGGTTGATTTTGTTGAATGGCTAATACAATCATGTAGGTGGGCAAAAGCACCCCGGTTTTGTACCGAAAGGAGAAACATATTGCGCGCCCAAAGGACGAAGATTTAGGGCTAAGGAAGAGAGCAGAAAAGAGCAGAGTGCAAAGTGCCGTGATACAATAACAAAACAGAGTAAGCTGGTCATCTGAAGTGCTAGTGCTAGTAGTCACTAAATCAACGTCAACTACAATTATCAAGCCACATATCTGCAACGTCACGAGGGTGCTGGCAAAAGTCCTGCCGCCTTGCAGCCCAATACGTGGCTCAAAAACGTGATTTTTTTGACTTGCCGCGTGCTTGTGCAAAAGTCCTGCTGCACGGCGCTCAAAAACGTGATTTTTTGGACTTGGAACAAAATTCTGCACACTTTCGCGTGTTTCCATGATACGACAAGTTGCGCACGGTCTGCTCACATTCAAATACAGTGCTGCCAACAAATGACAGCGTGCAACAAAAAAGTCTTTCCTTGCAAGGGCACATTTTAGGCCATAACTCTTGAACGGCTAGTCAGATCGGGACACAATTTTCAGAGAATTTGCACCTATTCAAGCTCTTTCAACTGACGTAGCACTCAATCTGAATTTACAAATTACTTTTTTTTCAGCGAATTTTGGGTAGTCTGCCACCTTTTAAAAGTGACTTGTCCAGTTGGCCGCTAGCGCGCTCTACATGTATAACGAAACATCTACAGTAGCAAGGGAAAATGTGGAAAATTGGCAAAAAGGTCGGGCCAATGGCATACGCGATTAAAGTCGCACGCAGTGAGTCGTACAATACTGTGCCTCCAATCACTGGATCCATTTTTGATTGGGCTCAGTTGTACGAATCCCCGCTCCACCGACATTCAGGGAATCTCAATTCACAGGCCGGCCCTGATGCGCTTACCATAGGCGACTAACAGTAACTACTGGTGCAGAAAGCTTTTATACTATCGTTTCGATACTTCAGTGTCAGTCATGACTAAACTTCTTGGCCATTCTAAACCCAATGCACAATGGACATCATAATACTGTACTGACACCAACTTCACACTATTTTTACAAACACTGCTAATACACATCCGGTTACCAGCGTGTTGCTAGGTGCAAAGACATTACCATATATGGTCACTGGAGTCTGGAGTGAAAGAATCTGATGATGTCGATATCCTGGAGGCCTTGGCACGGGAAAGAGCTTGTTGTGACGGCCTGGGTGGAGGATAATCGGACAGAATGGGACGACATCCATGCACATGTACTGCGAAGAACATGTACAGTACACTCTCACTCACCTTCACACAATCATGGCGATTTCCTTTTTCTGTGCCCTGTTCTGTAGCTGAGTGTGTCAGTCTTGTAGTGAACTAACACACTACAGCCCTGCCTCAGTTTGTTACTTTGCCTGACGATTGATAGATTCAAGAAACTGAGTATTTGCTTTCTCCATCAACCACCATGATTCCACAACGGCGCTCACCAGCCAACCTTGACAAGTAGTTGCCACAGAAGACTTTCAAGAAAGCGACACATCCATTTTGTACTCAGTCCCTTCATACAGGTGTCTCGGCGACTACCGCCGGGTATAGAACTCTCTTCAGTGAAGTTCAGAAGGTTGATTTTGTTGAATGGCTAATACATGTAGGTGGGCAAAAGCACCCCGGTTTTGTACCGAAAGGAGAAACATATTGCGCGCCCAAAGGACGAAGATTTAGGGCTAAGGAAGAGAGCAGAAAAGAGCAGAGTGCAAAGTGCCGTGATACAATAACAAAACAGAGTAAGCTGGTCATCTGAAGTGCTAGTGCTAGTAGTCACTAAATCAACGTCAACTACAATTATCAAGCCACATATCTGCAACGTCACGAGGGTGCTGGCAAAAGTCCTGCCGCCGTGCAGCCCAATACGTGGCTCAAAAACGTGATTTTTTTGACTTGCCGCGTGCTTGTGCAAAAGTCCTGCTGCACGGCGCTCAAAAACGTGATTTTTTGGACTTGGAACAAAATTCTGCACACTTTCGCGTGTTTCCATGATACGACAAGTTGCGCACGGTCTGCTCACATTCAAATACAGTGCTGCCAACAAATGACAGCGTGCAACAAAAAAGTCTTTCCTTGCAAGGGCACATTTTAGGCCATAACTCTCGAACGGCTAGTCAGATCGGGACACAATTTTCAGAGAATTTGCACCTATTCAAGCTCTTTCAACTGACGTAGCACTCAATCTGAATTTACAAATTACTTTTTTTTCAGCGAATTTTGGGTAGTCTGCCACCTTTTAAAAGTGACTTGTCCAGTTGGCCGCTAGCGCGCTCTACATGTATAACGAAACATCTACAGTAGCAAGGGAAAATGTGGAAAATTGGCAAAAAGGTCGGGCCAATGGCATACGCGATTAAAGTCGCACGCAGTGAGTCGTACAATACTGTGCCTCCAATCACTGGATCCATTTTTGATTGGGCTCAGTTGTACGAATCCCCGCTCCACCGACATTCAGGGAATCTCAATTCACAGGCCGGCCCTGATGCGCTTACCATAGGCGACTAACAGTAACTACTGGTGCAGAAAGCTTTTATACTATCGTTTCGATACTTCAGTGTCAGTCATGACTAAACTTCTTGGCCATTCTAAACCCAATGCACAATGGACATCATAATACTGTACTGACACCAAGTTCACACTATTTTTACAAACACTGCTAATACACATCCGGTTACCAGCGTGTTGCTAGGTGCAAAGACATTACCATATATGGTCACTGGAGTCTGGAGTGAAAGAATCTTATGATGTCGATATCCTGGAGGCCTTGGCACGGGAAAGAGCTTGTTGTGACGGCCTTGGTGGAGGATAATCGAACAGAATGGGACGACATCCATGCACATGTACTGCGAAGAACATGTACAGTACACTCTCACCTTCACACAATCATGGCGATTTCCTTTTTCTGTGCCCTGTTCTGTGGCTGAGTGTGTCAGTCTTGTAGTGAACTAACACACTACAGCCCTGCCTCAGTTTGTTACTTTGCCTGACGATTGATAGATTCAAGAAACTGAGTATTTGCTTTCTCCATCAACCACCATGATTCCACAACGGCGCTCACCAGCCAACCTTGACAAGTAGTTGCCACAGAAGGTTTATCTTACTTTTCCTCAGCGCCCAGGTCAACACACTTTCGTCAACACCGGGTTTCCGCACACAATCGAATCACAGTTCAGTTTTACTCCACTCCGGAGAACACAATTATTCAGACCCATGGAACATAGTAAAATCACAACAGCTACAAACTTTGTAGAATCTAGAGCTCAGGTCCAACACAACAAGAACCAAAACATTACCACCCGGCCAGCAACATGTGCATGCGAACAACAACTCACAGAACAAAAGGCACATGCTTCCAAAACCAATACACACTCCGGCCCGGCCGGCCCGTGTCACATATGCCAGCGATACATGCATAAAAGGAAGTACAGTGAGAAGGAAGTAACGCAGGTCACATGAAAGCGCGTAGCATTCCCACGTGTAAGCTAACACGCACCACAATCACGTATCACAGGCACAGGGCCTAGGCCTAGGGCCAGGGGACAACTACAAACTGTGCACTACGCACACATTCAAATACAGCTGTAGACACGCACTGCATAAATCTACAAGTACTCGTACAAACTGTGCAGGTCAGCGACACCTGCAGCATCTGCTGGAACAATGGCACAAGGGAGTACTAAGAGTAAGAAAACGTAACAACTTTCAAGAAAGCGACACATCCATTTTGTACTCAGTCCCTTCATACAGGTGTCTCGGCGACTACCGCTGGGTATAGAACTCTCTTCAGTGAAGTTCAGAAGGTTGATTTTGTTGAATGGCTAATACATGTAGGTGGGCAAAAGCACCCCGGTTTTGTACCGAAAGGAGAAACATATTGAGCGCCCAAAGGACGAAGATTTAGGGCTAAGGAAGAGAGCAGAAAAGAGCAGAGTGCAAAGTGCCGTGATACAATAACAAAACAGAGTAAGCTGGTCATCTGAAGTGCTAGTGCTAGTAGTCACTAAATCAACGTCAACTACAATTATCAAGCCACATATCTGCAACGTCACGAGGGTGCTGGCAAAAGTCCTGCCGCCGTGCAGCCCAATACGTGGCTCAAAAACGTGATTTTTTTGACTTGCCGCGTGCTTGTGCAAAAGTCCTGCTGCACGGCGCTCAAAAACGTGATTTTTTGGACTTGGAACAAAATTCTGCACACTTTCGCGTGTTTCCATGATACGACAAGTTGCGCACGGTCTGCTCACATTCAAATACAGTGCTGCCAACAAATGACAGCGTGCAACAAAAAAGTCTTTCCTTGCAAGGGCACATTTTAGGCCATAACTCTTGAACGGCTAGTCAGATCGGGACACAATTTTCAGAGAATTTGCACCTATTCAAGCTCTTTCAACTGACGTAGCACTCAATCTGAATTTACAAATTACTTTTTTTTCAGCGAATTTTGGGTAGTCTGCCACCTTTTAAAAGTGACTTGTCCAGTTGGCCGCTAGCGCGCTCTACATGTATAACGAAACATCTACAGTAGGAAGGGAAAATGTGGAAAATTGGCAAAAAGGCCGGGCCAATGGCATACGCGATTAAAGTCGCACGCAGTGAGTCGTACAATACTGTGCCTCCAATCACTGGATCCATTTTTGATTGGGCTCAGTTGTACGAATCCCCGCTCCACCGACATTCAGGGAATCTCAATTCACAGGCCGGCCCTGATGCGCTTACCATAGGCGACTAACAGTAACTACTGGTGCAGAAAGCTTTTATACTATCGTTTCGATACTTCAGTGTCAGTCATGACTAAACTTCTTGGCCATTCTAAACCCAATGCACAATGGACATCATAATACTGTACTGGCACCAACTTCACACTATTTTTACAAACACTGCTAATACACATCCGGTTACCAGCGTGTTGCTAGGTGCAAAGACATTACCATATATGGTCACTGGAGTCTGGAGTGAAAGAATCTGATGATGTCGATATCCTGGAGGCCTTGGCACGGGAAAGAGCTTGTTGTGACGGCCTGGGTGGAGGATAATCGGACAGAATGGGACGACATCCATGCACATGTACTGCGAAGAACATGTACAGTACACTCTCACTCACCTTCACACAATCATGGCGATTTCCTTTTTCTGTGCCCTGTTCTGTGGCTGAGTGTGTCAGTCTTGTAGTGAACTAACACACTACAGCCCTGCCTCAGTTTGTTACTTTGCCTGACGATTGATAGATTCAAGAAACTGAGTATTTGCTTTCTCCATCAACCACCATGATTCCACAACGGCGCTCACCAGCCAACCTTGACAAGTAGTTGCCACAGAAGACTTTCAAGAAAGCGACACATCCATTTTGTACTCAGTCCCTTCATACAGGTGTCTTGGCGACTACCGCCGGGTATAGAACTCTCTTCAGTGAAGTTCAGAAGGTTGATTTTGTTGAATGGCTAATACATGTAGGTGGGCAAAAGCACCCCGGTTTTGTACCGAAAGGAGAAACATATTGCGCGCCCAAAGGACGAAGATTTAGGGCTAAGGAAGAGAGCAGAAAAGAGCAGAGTGCAAAGTGCCGTGATACAATAACAAAACAGAGTAAGCTGGTCATCTGAAGTGCTAGTGCTAGTAGTCACTAAATCAACGTCAACTACAATTATCAAGCCACATATCTGCAACGTCACGAGGGTGCTGGCAAAAGTCCTGCCGCCGTGCAGCCCAATACGTGGCTCAAAAACGTGATTTTTTTGACTTGCCGCGTGCTTGTGCAAAAGTCCTGCTGCACGGCGCTCAAAAACGTGATTTTTTGGACTTGGAACAAAATTCTGCACACTTTCGCGTGTTTCCATGATACGACAAGTTGCGCACGGTCTGCTCACATTCAAATACAGTGCTGCCAACAAATGACAGCGTGCAACAAAAAAGTCTTTCCTTGCAAGGGCACATTTTAGGCCATAACTCTTGAACGGCTAGTCAGATCGGGACACAATTTTCAGAGAATTTGCACCTATTCAAGCTCTTTCAACTGACGTAGCACTCAATCTGAATTTACAAATTACTTTTTTTCAGCGAATTTTGGGTAGTCTGCCACCTTTTAAAAGTGACTTGTCCAGTTGGCCGCTAGCGCGCTCTACATGTATAACGAAACATCTACAGTAGCAAGGGAAAATGTGGAAAATTGGCAAAAAGGCCGGGCCAATGGCATACGCGATTAAAGTCGCACGCAGTGAGTCGTACAATACTGTGCCTCCAATCACTGGATCCATTTTTGATTGGGCTCAGTTGTACGAATCCCCGCTCCACCGACATTCAGGGAATCTCAATTCACAGGCCGGCCCTGATGCGCTTACCATAGGCGACTAACAGTAACTACTGGTGCAGAAAGCTTTTATACTATCGTTTCGATACTTCAGTGTCAGTCATGACTAAACTTCTTGGCCATTCTAAACCCAATGCACAATGGACATCATAATACTGTACTGACACCAAGTTCACACTATTTTTACAAACACTGCTAATACACATCCGGTTACCAGCGTGTTTCTAGGTGCAAAGACATTACCATATATGGTCACTGGAGTCTGGAGTGAAAGAATCTGATGATGTCGATATCCTGGAGGCCTTGGCACGGGAAAGAGCTTGTTGTGACGGCCTGGGTGGAGGATAATCGGACAGAATGGGACGACATCCATGCACATGTACTGCGAAGAACATGTACAGTACACTCTCACCTTCACACAATCATGGCGATTTCCTTTTTCTGTGCCCTGTTCTGTGGCTGAGTGTGTCAGTCTTGTAGTGAACTAACACACTACAGCCCTGCCTCAGTTTGTTACTTTGCCTGACGATTGATAGATTCAAGAAACTGAGTATTTGCTTTCTCCATCAACCACCATGATTCCACAACGGCGCTCACCAGCCAACCTTGACAAGTAGTTGCCACAGAAGACTTTCAAGAAAGCGACACATCCATTTTGTACTCAGTCCCTTCATACAGGTGTCTTGGCGACTACCGCCGGGTATAGAACTCTCTTCAGTGAAGTTCAGAAGGTTGATTTTGTTGAATGGCTAATACATGTAGGTGGGCAAAAGCACCCCGGTTTTGTACCGAAAGGAGAAACATATTGCGCGCCCAAAGGACGAAGATTTAGGGCTAAGGAAGAGAGCAGAAAAGAGCAGAGTGCAAAGTGCCGTGATACAATAACAAAACAGAGTAAGCTGGTCATCTGAAGTGCTAGTGCTAGTAGTCACTAAATCAACGTCAACTACAATTATCAAGCCACATATCTGCAACGTCACGAGGGTGCTGGCAAAAGTCCTGCCGCCGTGCAGCCCAATACGTGGCTCAAAAACGTGATTTTTTTGACTTGCCGCGTGCTTGTGCAAAAGTCCTGCTGCACGGCGCTCAAAAACGTGATTTTTTGGACTTGGAACAAAATTCTGCACACTTTCGCGTGTTTCCATGATACGACAAATTGCGCACGGTCTGCTCACATTCAAATACAGTGCTGCCAACAAATGACAACGTGCAACAAAAAAGTCTTTCCTTGCAAGGGCACATTTTAGGCCATAACTCTTGAACGGCTAGTCAGATCGGGACACAATTTTCAGAGAATTTGCACCTATTCAAGCTCTTTCAACTGACGTAGCACTCAATCTGAATTTACAAATTACTTTTTTTTCAGCGAATTTTGGGTAGTCTGCCACCTTTTAAAAGTGACTTGTCCAGTTGGCCGCTAGCGCGCTCTACATGTATAACGAAACATCTACAGTAGCAAGGGAAAATGTGGAAAATTGGCAAAAAGGCCGGGCCAACGGCATACGCGATTAAAGTCGCACGCAGTGAGTCGTACAATACTGTGCCTCCAATCACTGGATCCATTTTTGATTGGGCTCAGTTGTACGAATCCCCGCTCCACCGACATTCAGGGAATCTCAATTCACAGGCCGGCCCTGATGCGCTTACCATAGGCGACTAACAGTAACTACTGGTGCAGAAAGCTTTTATACTATCGTTTCGATACTTCAGTGTCAGTGATGACTAAACTTCTTGGCCATTCTAAACCCAATGCACAATGGACATCATAATACTGTACTGACACCAAGTTCACACTATTTTTACAAACACTGCTAATACACATCCGGTTACCAGCGTGTTTCTAGGTGCAAAGACATTACCATATATGGTCACTGGAGTCTGGAGTGAAAGAATCTGATGATGTCGATATCCTGGAGGCCTTGGCACGGGAAAGAGCTTGTTGTGACGGCCTGGGTGGAGGATAATCGGACAGAATGGGACGACATCCATGCACATGTACTGCGAAGAACATGTACAGTACACTCTCACCTTCACACAATCATGGCGATTTCCTTTTTCTGTGCCCTGTTCTGTGGCTGAGTGTGTCAGTCTTGTAGTGAACTAACACACTACAGCCCTGCCTCAGTTTGTTACTTTGCCTGACGATTGATAGATTCAAGAAACTGAGTATTTGCTTTCTCCATCAACCACCATGATTCCACAACGGCGCTCACCAGCCAACCTTGACAAGTAGTTGCCACAGAAGACTTTCAAGAAAGCGACACATCCATTTTGTACTCAGTCCCTTCATACAGTTGTCTTGGCGACTACCGCCGGGTATAGAACTCTCTTCAGTGAAGTTCAGAAGGTTGATTTTGTTGAATGGCTAATACATGTAGGTGGGCAAAAGCACCCCGGTTTTGTACCGAAAGGAGAAACATATTGCGCGCCCAAAGGACGAAGATTTAGGGCTAAGGAAGAGAGCAGAAAAGAGCAGAGTGCAAAGTGCCGTGATACAATAACAAAACAGAGTAAGCTGGTCATCTGAAGTGCTAGTGCTAGTAGTCACTAAATCAACGTCAACTACAATTATCAAGCCACATATCTGCAACGTCACGAGGGTGCTGGCAAAAGTCCTGCCGCCGTGCAGCCCAATACGTGGCTCAAAAACGTGATTTTTTTGACTTGCCGCGTGCTTGTGCAAAAGTCCTGCTGCACGGCGCTCAAAAACGTGATTTTTTGGACTTGGAACAAAATTCTGCACACTTTCGCGTGTTTCCATGATACGACAAATTGCGCACGGTCTGCTCACATTCAAATACAGTGCTGCCAACAAATGACAGCGTGCAACAAAAAAGTCTTTCCTTGCAAGGGCACATTTTAGGCCATAACTCTTGAACGGCTAGTCAGATCGGGACACAATTTTCAGAGAATTTGCACCTATTCAAGCTCTTTCAACTGACGTAGCACTCAATCTGAATTTACAAATTACTTTTTTTTCAGCGAATTTTGGGTAGTCTGCCACCTTTTAAAAGTGACTTGTCCAGTTGGCCGCTAGCGCGCTCTACATGTATAACGAAACATCTACAGTAGCAAGGGAAAATGTGGAAAATTGGCAAAAAGGCCGGGCCAATGGCATACGCGATTAAAGTCGCACGCAGTGAGTCGTACAATACTGTGCCTCCAATCACTGGATCCATTTTTGATTGGGCTCAGTTGTACGAATCCCCGCTCCACCGACATTCAGGGAATCTCAATTCACAGGCCGGCCCTGATGCGCTTACCATAGGCGACTAACAGTAACTACTGGTGCAGAAAGCTTTTATACTATCGTTTCGATACTTCAGTGTCAGTCATGACTAAACTTCTTGGCCATTCTAAACCCAATGCACAATGGACATCATAATACTGTACTGACACCAAGTTCACACTATTTTTACAAACACTGCTAATACACATCCGGTTACCAGCGTGTTTCTAGGTGCAAAGACATTACCATATATGGTCACTGGAGTCTGGAGTGAAAGAATCTGATGATGTCGATATCCTGGAGGCCTTGGCACGGGAAAGAGCTTGTTGTGACGGCCTGGGTGGAGGATAATCGGACAGAATGGGACGACATCCATGCACATGTACTGCGAAGAACATGTACAGTACACTCTCACCTTCACACAATCATGGCGATTTCCTTTTTCTGTGCCCTGTTCTGTGGCTGAGTGTGTCAGTCTTGTAGTGAACTAACACACTACAGCCCTGCCTCAGTTTGTTACTTTGCCTGACGATTGATAGATTCAAGAAACTGAGTATTTGCTTTCTCCATCAACCACCATGATTCCACAACGGCGCTCACCAGCCAACCTTGACAAGTAGTTGCCACAGAAGACTTTCAAGAAAGCGACACATCCATTTTGTACTCAGTCCCTTCATACAGGTGTCTTGGCGACTACCGCCGGGTATAGAACTCTCTTCAGTGAAGTTCAGAAGGTTGATTTTGTTGAATGGCTAATACATGTAGGTGGGCAAAAGCACCCCGGTTTTGTACCGAAAGGAGAAACATATTGCGCGCCCAAAGGACGAAGATTGAGGGCTAAGGAAGAGAGCAGAAAAGAGCAGAGTGCAAAGTGCCGTGATACAATAACAAAACAGAGTAAGCTGGTCATCTGAAGTGCTAGTGCTAGTAGTCACTAAATCAACGGCAACTACAATTATCAAGCCACATATCTGCAACGTCACGAGGGTGCTGGCAAAAGTCCTGCCGCCGTGCAGCCCAATACGTGGCTCAAAAACGTGATTTTTTTGACTTGCCGCGTGCTTGTGCAAAAGTCCTGCTGCACGGCGCTCAAAAACGTGATTTTTTGGACTTGGAACAAAATTCTGCACACTTTCGCGTGTTTCCATGATACGACAAGTTGCGCACGGTCTGCTCACATTCAAATACAGTGCTGCCAACAAATGACAGCGTGCAACAAAAAAGTCTTTCCTTGCAAGGGCACATTTTAGGCCATAACTCTTGAACGGCTAGTCAGATCGGGACACAATTTTCAGAGAATTTGCACCTATTCAAGCTCTTTCAACTGACGTAGCACTCAATCTGAATTTACAAATTACTTTTTTTTCAGCGAATTTTGGGTAGTCTGCCACCTTTTAAAAGTGACTTGTCCAGTTGGCCGCTAGCGCGCTCTACATGTATAACGAAACATCTACATCTACAGTAGCAAGGGAAAATGTGGAAAATTGGCAAAAAGGTCGGGCCAATGGCATACGCGATTAAAGTCGCACGCAGTGAGTCGTACAATACTGTGCCTCCAATCACTGGATCCATTTTTGATTGGGCTCAGTTGTACGAATCCCCGCTCCACCGACATTCAGGGAATCTCAATTCACAGGCCGGCCCTGATGCGCTTACCATAGGCGACTAACAGTAACTACTGGTGCAGAAAGCTTTTATACTATCGTTTCGATACTTCAGTGTCAGTGATGACTAAACGTCTTGGCCATTCTAAACCCAATGCACAATGGACATCATAATACTGTACTGACACCAAGTTCACACTATTTTTACAAACACTGCTAATACACATCCGGTTACCAGCGTGTTGCTAGGTGCAAAGACATTACCATATATGGTCACTGGAGTCTGGAGTGAAAGAATCTGATGATGTCGATAGTAGAAGGTAACGAGCGGGTTCTGGGCCAGGGGGCGCCCGGGTCCCAAAAAATGGGGTATTATTGAAAAAATGGGGTACTAATAGTACCCCATTTTTGCGGTGAAAATTATTTTTGGCCCGGTTTTTTTGCGGATAAAAATATGTGCCAGGGGGTGCCCTGACCCCGAAAAATGGGGTATTATTGAAAATATGTGTTGTGCACATGTGGGTTTGAATCTCACTTTTTTGGGCCACCTTGCCCCGGATGGGAGTGGGTATAAAAAGTAGAATGTTGAATATGGTGTTTATCATGAAGTTTTTTCCGTGACCTACCCCACCTCCCCATGCAATTTTTCAAAAATGGTCCTGCTCGCACACACGTCAGAAAGGTCAGTTCTTGATAGATACGATACATGTCATTACAAAGAATAATGGAACGAACAGTGAATATCGCAATGGAGTGGAGGAGAAAGGTAGTACAATTCAGTTCTTGTTGTCCTGATTTCATCAAGCTGGTATTGGATGAGAGACCACAAAGTTTACTCTTCTAATACGTGTGAGGATGGATTCACCCATGATCTCTTCCGTGACACGCAGTACGAGGTGGAGTTGTCGGACGCTCTGATGTGCACCAATGGTTCCACCCAGTCAGCAATGGAACTGTCAGTCGACGACCTCCTTTGCACCGCCATCGTGTCAACAGTCGACTCGGGTAATTTGGAGATGAATCCATCGTCGCCGATGTCGATCGTACCAACTCGCACACGAATCCGCGTTACTCTTGTTGCAACGGCACGGAGTTGAACGGCCTTGGTACTACGTCGTACACGCACACGATCAACTCGAGAGACTTCATTCTCGTTCACCTCCTTGACAAGTTGCATTACGTCGCTGGAATCCAAATAGGTTGCATCAGCGAAGAGGTCGATGATGTGTTGAGAGCACGGTTCGTCACGCATGTCACTAAGCTTGTAGAATGAGTGTCTACCATCAGTCCACCTTCGCAGTATGACACCATCATCAGTCTCACTAATAGTTCCGTAGTCCTCCACACCACCGATGACGATTTTAGGAAGGTGCTGTTTCCTATTCTTCACATTCAAGATCAGGCTGGTGACCCTGCAGATAATATACTCAGCAGCAGTGAGTGGTGACATATCGAATCTTCTGGGATGTGCTATCATCGGGTCAAGATCCCTGGTTGTCTTGCTAGCACTGAGGCGACGGATTGAGAACTCTTCATTATCGCATGAAAATAAATACCATTTCTCTGCTCTGCACGTCTCAGAAAATGTCCACGCCATTTTAGCTTCTTCACACTGCAAGAAGGAGTCGATAATGAAACTGCAGGTTGAGACTACTTCACCTCGAGGTCAAAGTTCACGCCGCGATGACCTTTGTTAACAAGGCTACGTCTAGACGTCTCAAACAAGACCAAGGGGTCACGCCACGGGGAGGTGACGACCTTGGAGAACACGATGTGTTTCGAAAGCGGAAAGACGCCCCGTCATGGTGAGTCTTTTTTGTTCGGGTTTGGAATCTTTCGACTATGATATCAGATTGAGATGTGAATGCCTTTCTTCTATTGCTTTGACCTTTGGGCCAAATAAGGCACACTGTGTCGGTCGTGCTTGGTCTGACCCCGGGACTCCCCCCAGGGTTTGACCTTTGACCTTTGGGTTGAATAAGGCACACTTATCGTCATTGTTAATCTTTATTCTGTTCATTTTTTATTTATTTTTTCAGGAGTATTTTGCTATTATCCCCGGATAGGAGTGGGTATAAAAGTAGATATATTGATGGATAATGTTTCACTATGAAGATGATGGTGTGGGGTGAAGATGGATTCTGAATTAGAGATCTTACGTGCCTATGTACGTGAAAAGAGACTTCGTGAAGAAGAAGAAGAACAAGAAGGAGGAGAAGAAGAAGAAGAGCAAGAAGGGAAGGAAAAGCAGTGTCATCATCTTGATCATGTTGTTCATGAAGGAAGATACGTATGTTCTTCTTGTGGACTTGTCATGGATGTGGTTTACTTACCTGAAGTTGATGTGCATCAGAGATGTAGTTTGATGAAGAAGCCTTACGCTGCGCATGAGCGGTTATGTGGTGTGGATCGTCATCTTTTGCATTTTCTTTCGAAAACTGAACTCTTATCCGATCAGCTTCGTGTACACCCTCTTCGAGAGCAGATACGTGCGATGAAGAAGTCCTGTTTGTACAAGAGTATAAATTATGCTATAGCATTATCCTGTATAGTATACGATACGAATGTGGATGCATTACGTAAACTGTATTCCTACTTACCTCATAGCAATGTAGCCTGGTTGAGGTTCAGTCGAATCATGAAACCTCTTCCTCAGCATTTTCCACTCCTATACGTACTGCATCTCATGGAGTCGACTAGGATGGTGTCTTCATTGCAATTGTCCACGTTGCGTTCGAATTTGCTGCTTTTATCTCAATCTGATATATCTCTTATGACATCATTGATTGATGCTTATTGCTGGGAAATCTATTCACTTGATCACGTGATCCAGAACATGCACACGTTTGACTGTGATCTTCTTTCCATACTGTATCAATTCACCAAGGTGGCGGTATCATGTAAGGAATCTTTATAATGAGATATGATTTTGGCGGGCACGATGCTGATTGGTCAAATGTTTTTGGCGGGCTTGTTGCTGATTGGTGAAATGTTTTTGGCGGGCTTGATTGGTTGACACATATCTTATCATTTCAATCCACATACCTCTCTGGCTCGTATAAACGAATGATTGTCTGCAGTTGAGTCATTCGTTCATCGAATACAGTGCTGACGAGTTGTCCTGACTTCACTTCCTAGAAGATGGCTTCCCTATACGAGCGAAGGATGAAGAAGAATTCCGCTCTTCCTGCTGACCCTCCTCGAGTTGTGCTCTCTTCGAAGCCAGTACCGGCTAAGCGTCGCTATGCATCACCTGCTCCTACCAAGCTCCACAAAGAGATTGTGGTGGATGGGTTTCAGGAGGACATGCAGCTGCCCTACAAGTTATCTGGTAAATCCTTCTACAAGCCTGGATATAAGATGTACTTCCCTTCGGGAGCTCTGCCAGCCTGTGGTAGTACGGCAACAGCTCGCAAAGATGCTCAAGGACAAGTTTACATCGAACTGAACGAGTCCACTGAGTTCATCATTACGAACTTGATCAAGACTTGTCCATCGCTCCGTGACACTCTCCGAAGTGGACGTGTGGAGAAGATCATAACCAACTTCTATACATCACGTTCGTCCGACGGTCAATGTCGGGTGTACATCAACGGTGAAAACAAGCTAGTCCCGACCAGCTCGTTTGAACTGGATGTGGAACAAGATGTATTCATCTACCCCGGGGCAGTCTCCCTCGACACTGACGAGCAAGTGATGAAGGTACGTCTTGCTGTTGCTCCAATCATCTGCATCAACGTGGAACCCAGATGTTTTCATCGTGCTCTGGACGCACACATGGCACTTTCTATCACGGAGCTGAAACAGCTGACTGAGAGCTTCACATCATTATGCAGTGTCGTCGTCCAACAAGACGATCAGCTGGTAGAGACCTTCCAAGAAGTCTTTAATGAACTGCCTTCTTTATCACACAGCTGATCATTCATTCTTATTCTATCCTATACTATCCTATACTACTTTCTACGTCAATACCTCATGATACAAATTAAAAAAAAAAACTTCTAAAGAACAAGTATGGGTGGTGTTGTGTCGAGTAGTACGTCCACGGAAGAGTGCTGCCTTGCCTCTTCGGACTCTAGTATCCCCACTGCTACTACTAGTGGAGAATGGGTTGCAGGATGTGAAAAGAATGGAATTGGGAAAGATGAACCAGGGTGATCTCATGTGAACACCATCAATGAATGCGTCATTCATGACAAGATCAATCATGTCAAGGTTACATCATCTGTTTTTGGCGGGCTTGATGGTGATTGGTTGACAACTTTGCATTTTCAACCCACCCCATTCTGACTTGTATAAATATGCATGCTTGACATGCAGTCGAGTCATTCCTTCACCCGATACAGTATTGATCAGTTGCCTCGTGTCTTCGCATTCTAGGAAATGAATTCCCTTTACGAGAGATGGTTTCACGTTGCAAAGAGTCTTAACGGATCGGCTGATCACAAGACTCACGAATGTCAGGTGTGTCATCTGCTAGTACGAGTTGCTGACCATGTTCTTGCAACATACGCAAAGGATGAAGGTGAATGCTCGGAGACTCGTCATGCCTTTGCCATTGACCATTTGTTCGTTCGTGATTCGACATTGTTTCACGTGTGGACATCTGCTAAACATGTCGCTATGAAGAGACCTGACATTCTCAGGTATGCTGCGAGCTTTACTGTTGGCGATGGTGATCGTGAACAAGCTGAACGACTTGAAAGTTGCATATGCGGCATCATGGAAGGTTTATGGAGTCATGCGTCAAACGACGTTGTTGCCCTGGAGATGACCTTGGCATATTCAGTCACTCTGTTGGACATGCTGGCACGGAAAGGCGATCGTGCGAAGGTGTTGTTAGCACGAGATTTCCTCATGAAACACATTCATGAACAATCGAGGAGGAGGATGAACGGTCGACTCATCAACACGATGACTGTGGCTCTTGTTTGTTGTGCATTACCTGTTGTTTACCTGTTCTTATGAGCATCATAAAGATTTATTTGAGAAAGAAAATATTTCCTTTCATAATTAGTACAGTGTGTGTGTGTGTGTGAAGATGGCGTACTGGGCTACGCATTTCCATAGGAGTGATGGTGATGAGGCCTCCCTCAAACACATGCAAAGCATGCGGAATGACATTATCGAGATGCAATCGGTTGTGGGGAACGAAGACACCGAAAACACCTTGGTTCATGATGTGGAGAAACTGAAAGAGGAGAAAGCCGATGAGAGCAAAGTGGAAGATGTGGAAAACAGATCTACGCGCTACACAGATCAAGCCATAGCAACTGATGAGCTGCACGTTAGAACAGACGGATCCGTGTCCATGGATGCTAACCTCGACATGAACGAACATTCAATCTGTAATTTGGCGTACGACGATAGCTCTTTGACATGTGCTGTCCCTGCCGGTTGGGTCAAGAATGAAATCCGTCAATCCTCATCGAGATTGCAACACGACATCGACGCTGTGCGCAAGATGAAAGGTCCTCGTGGTGATCGGGGATTGGGATGGCTTAGTGGAGGTGGCATGCCGCTGAACTCTGTAGGGAGAAATGGTGACTTCTACCTCGATGCAGCCACGCTGATCGTGTACAAGAAATTCAGCTCGAAATGGATGGCTTTCGGTCGGCTTCGTGGACCAAGAGGTGAAGCTGGTCCACGTGGGGAACGTGGATTGATCGGTCCTGAAGGTGAGACTGGACCTAGAGGAGGCGATGGACAAGGTGGTGAACGCGGTCAAAAAGGCGATCAAGGAATACCTGGTCCAGAAGGTCCCAGAGGTAAAGTTGGACCACGTGGAGAACGTGGATTAGTTGGTCCTGAAGGTGAGATTGGGCCTAGAGGAGAAGATGGACAAGACGGCTCACAAGGTGAACGTGGTGTTCAAGGTGATCAAGGAACCACAGGTCCCGTCGGTCCCCAAGGAACCATCGGTGCAACCGGTCCTCCAGGAAACAGAGGTCCCGTGGGCCCCCAAGGAATCGTCGGCCCCATAGGTCCTCCAGGAGCCAGAGGTCCCGTGGGTCCGCAATCAAATCAGAACCTATCCTATCCGTTTCATCTACTACCTCTCATTCGGAGAAACGCCTACCTCTACATATACTCTCATCCTAGCAGATTTGAATCCGTCGCCAGGGTGAGCAGAAACAGATACAGAGGGATAAATCTCGTTGACTTGAAGGACAAGAGAATCAACGTGAACAGCATCGACATGTTCCGAGACGGTCACTTCTACCTCAACATTACACAACCCAGCCAAGTTTCCATTAGAGAACGATTCGTCAATCTGTTTCACGACAACATGTCTTTTGCAATGTTCCAAGTAATTCAAGTGGACGCACCTGACCCTAGAAACATGGCATTGAAGGCATTCGATATCGATACTGTCGGAAATTTCAGCTTGGATAGTTTGTACGTGTTGTTCACTGCCACCCACATAAGTGGCAACTACTTCACGCGTCCCGGCTATTCATCATTCAACATACCCGTTTCGTCTTTAGCGAACCAATTATTGGTGGCTTTGGATAAACCTGTGTCGAGCATGACGGATCTCTTGGGTACAAAGTGTGTCATAAGTTACGCTCGGAATTCAGAAGGCCTATTCACTCTATACGTAAACTCCATTTTGATACATTCCAACTTAGACACTGTCCCATTTTCCAGGACCAATGGAATCGAAGATTGCAATTATAGCATTGGTGGTACTCAATTCTTCAACGGCACTTCATCAAAGTTGTTCTGTCATTTGCACTTTGCAGAGAGTTTATCTTCTCATACAATCCAGCGCATCCACACAGAACTCATGACACACTACGATATATGAAAGTGCTACTTTGATTGTACATAATATATAGCACACATGCTACACTACATTCTTGAGATGAAAATGAAAAATAAAACCTATCTATAGTGAGTGTCATCACAACACCAGAATGTCTGTGATATTGACAGTGGCGAACAACACGTCGGGCGTGAGCAGGGGATTGCACAAACCGAACTTTACTCTAAATGTGAAGGAGCTCGATACGCGTGATAAAGTCCTGCATGTTGAATCGGCTCAGTTTGAAGTACACTTTGAGAACATAGACGAGGCAACGAACAAACTCTATGTGGTACATGGTGTAGAAGAAGAAGAAGAAGAAGAAGAAGAGGATAGACTTTCCATCAAGACGGGAACATACAGCGATGTAGACGATTTGGCGTCTATTATCAATGCCACTCTGAAACGAGCAGGACACGGAGACATTGTGTTTTCCTACTCTCGTCACACCAGCCGCATAAGTGTCTCGGTACCCAGGAATAAACGGTGCTTGTTGAAGAAGGACTCACCCGCATTGGTGCTGGGTGTGGGCACTATTCTCAAGCCATACACGATCGAGGGATCTCACACGTTCCCGTTCGCTGTGGATCTGACGAAAGGCAGAAGACTTGTCCTGCTCTACACCGACCTCATTGGACCTGCTGTGGAGTACGAAGACAATACTGATTCGAGGGTGCTGAAGACTTTTCTTATTCAAACCCTCAACGGTTTGAATAACTACGTGTTCGGGAAAGAAGACAAACGACTGCTGCTTCCACACGAAAACGTGACTAGCATTTCGTTCTGGTTGAAATTCAACACCGGTGAACACATTACTTCCGGATATCCCGTCTAATCTGATGGGACCTCCACAGCAAGCCATTTCCACAGCGCTGCACACCAAATCCAGGATGCCCTCAGAAACCGGCAAAGACTGCCACTCACGTTTCACTACTGCCTAGTACTGAATCCTACCTGACTTCTTGACACGACTCAAACTTGCCAAAGTCACTAAATCAACGTCAACTACAAAAATCAAGCCACATATCTGCAACGTCACGAGGGTGCTGGCAAAAGTCCTGCTGCACGGCGGCGGGCTTCGCCCGCCGCCGTGCAGCCCAATACGTGGTTTTTTAACGTGATTTTTTGGACTTTTTTGGACTTGGGGCAAAATTCTGCACACTTTCGCGTGTTTCCATAATACGACAAGTTGCGCACGGTCTGCTCACATTCAAATACAGTGCTGCCAACAAATGACAGCATGCAACAAAAAAATCTTTCCTTGCAAGGGCACATTTTCGGCCATAACTCTTGAACGGCTGGTCGGATAGGGACACAATTTTCAGAGAATTTGCAGCTATTCATGCTCTTTCAACTGACGTAGCACTCAATCTGAATTTACAAATTACTTTTTTTCAGCGAATTTTGGGTAGTCTGCCACCTTTTAAGGGGGCAGCCTACCCATAAATTTCATATGGCATTCAAATGACCGTAACTTTGGTGTTTCTCAGTGGATTTGAGTGAAATTTTGACCACACACTCCTGCCACTATGCTGGCCCTCAGGACATGATTTACAAGTTCTTGCGCCTCACTGACAGGCTTTCCAGGCCGGAAAAACTCAAATTTCCGGCATAGTGCCACGGTGTGCGAGCCACCCAGGAGCCAAACAAATGCATTTACATTTTTTTCACATTTTCGTGCCCATTCTGTCCGTGCGCGGGACCCAAACCTAAAACAAGTCCAGAAGCAGCCATGGGTGGTGGGGTAGGGCCCCTCAACGTGGCCCTGGAATCTGTCACAACGGAACGAGTGGGCGTTCTCTCGCGGACTCCCACAGACCCAAGTCAATTTTTGAATTTTTTAGGTTTAGGGTGTGCTACGAGGTCGTACCTTTGATACAACATCCAGTGCTGGGACCTCCACAGCAAGCCATTTCCACAGCGCTGCACACCAAATCCAGGATGCCCTCAGAAACCGGCAAAGACTGCCACTCACGTTTCACTACTGCCTAGTACTGAATCCTACCTGACTTCTTGACACGACTCAAACTTGCCAAAGTCACTAAATCAACGTCAACTACAAAAATCAAGCCACATATCTGCAACGTCACGAGGGTGCTGGCAAAAGTCCTGCTGCACGGCGGCGGGCTTCGCCCGCCGCCGTGCAGCCCAATACGTGGTTTTTTAACGTGATTTTTTGGACTTTTTTGGACTTGGGGCAAAATTCTGCACACTTTCGCGTGTTTCCATAATACGACAAGTTGCGCACGGTCTGCTCACATTCAAATACAGTGCTGCCAACAAATGACAGCATGCAACAAAAAAATCTTTCCTTGCAAGGGCACATTTTCGGCCATAACTCTTGAACGGCTGGTCGGATAGGGACACAATTTTCAGAGAATTTGCAGCTATTCATGCTCTTTCAACTGACGTAGCACTCAATCTGAATTTACAAATTACTTTTTTTCAGCGAATTTTGGGTAGTCTGCCACCTTTTAAGGGGGCAGCCTACCCATAAATTTCATATGGCATTCAAATGACCGTAACTTTGGTGTTTCTCAGTGGATTTGAGTGAAATTTTGACCACACACTCCTGCCACTATGCTGGCCCTCAGGACATGATTTACAAGTTCTTGCGCCTCACTGACAGGCTTTCCAGGCCGGAAAAACTCAAATTTCCGGCATAGTGCCACGGTGTGCGAGCCACCCAGGAGCCAAACAAATGCATTTACATTTTTTTCACATTTTCGTGCCCATTCTGTCCGTGCGCGGGACCCAAACCTAAAACAAGTCCAGAAGCAGCCATGGGTGGTGGGGTAGGGCCCCTCAACGTGGCCCTGGAATCTGTCACAACGGAACGAGTGGGCGTTCTCTCGCGGACTCCCACAGACCCAAGTCAATTTTTGAATTTTTTAGGTTTAGGGTGTGCTACGAGGTCGTACCTTTGATACAACATCCAGTGCTGGGACCTCCACAGCAAGCCATTTCCACAGCGCTGCACACCAAATCCAGGATGCCCTCAGAAACCGGCAAAGACTGCCACTCACGTTTCACTACTGCCTAGTACTGAATCCTACCTGACTTCTTGACACGACTCAAACTTGCCAAAGTCACTAAATCAACGTCAACTACAAAAATCAAGCCACATATCTGCAACGTCACGAGGGTGCTGGCAAAAGTCCTGCTGCACGGCGGCGGGCTTCGCCCGCCGCCGTGCAGCCCAATACGTGGTTTTTTAACGTGATTTTTTGGACTTTTTTGGACTTGGGGCAAAATTCTGCACACTTTCGCGTGTTTCCATAATACGACAAGTTGCGCACGGTCTGCTCACATTCAAATACAGTGCTGCCAACAAATGACAGCATGCAACAAAAAAATCTTTCCTTGCAAGGGCACATTTTCGGCCATAACTCTTGAACGGCTGGTCGGATAGGGACACAATTTTCAGAGAATTTGCAGCTATTCATGCTCTTTCAACTGACGTAGCACTCAATCTGAATTTACAAATTACTTTTTTTCAGCGAATTTTGGGTAGTCTGCCACCTTTTAAGGGGGCAGCCTACCCATAAATTTCATATGGCATTCAAATGACCGTAACTTTGGTGTTTCTCAGTGGATTTGAGTGAAATTTTGACCACACACTCCTGCCACTATGCTGGCCCTCAGGACATGATTTACAAGTTCTTGCGCCTCACTGACAGGCTTTCCAGGCCGGAAAAACTCAAATTTCCGGCATAGTGCCACGGTGTGCGAGCCACCCAGGAGCCAAACAAATGCATTTACATTTTTTTCACATTTTCGTGCCCATTCTGTCCGTGCGCGGGACCCAAACCTAAAACAAGTCCAGAAGCAGCCATGGGTGGTGGGGTAGGGCCCCTCAACGTGGCCCTGGAATCTGTCACAACGGAACGAGTGGGCGTTCTCTCGCGGACTCCCACAGACCCAAGTCAATTTTTGAATTTTTTAGGTTTAGGGTGTGCTACGAGGTCGTACCTTTGATACAACATCCAGTGCTGGGACCTCCACAGCAAGCCATTTCCACAGCGCTGCACACCAAATCCAGGATGCCCTCAGAAACCGGCAAAGACTGCCACTCACGTTTCACTACTGCCTAGTACTGAATCCTACCTGACTTCTTGACACGACTCAAACTTGCCAAAGTCACTAAATCAACGTCAACTACAAAAATCAAGCCACATATCTGCAACGTCACGAGGGTGCTGGCAAAAGTCCTGCTGCACGGCGGCGGGCTTCGCCCGCCGCCGTGCAGCCCAATACGTGGTTTTTTAACGTGATTTTTTGGACTTTTTTGGACTTGGGGCAAAATTCTGCACACTTTCGCGTGTTTCCATAATACGACAAGTTGCGCACGGTCTGCTCACATTCAAATACAGTGCTGCCAACAAATGACAGCGTGCAACAAAATAGTCTTTCCTTGCAAGGGCACATTTTAGGCCATAACTCTTGAACGGCTAGTCAGATCGGGACACAATTTTCAGAGAATTTGCACCTATTCAAGCTCTTTCAACTGACGTAGCACTCAATCTGAATTTACAAATTACTTTTTTTTCAGCGAATTTTGGGTAGTCTGCCACCTTTTAAAAGTGACTTGTCCAGTTGGCCGCTAGCGCGCTCTACATGTATAACGAAACATCTACAGTAGCAAGGGAAAATGTGGAAAATTGGCAAAAAGGTCGGGCCAATGGCATACGCGATTAAAGTCGCACGCAGTGAGTCGTACAATACTGTGCCTCCAATCACTGGATCCATTTTTGATTGGACTCAGTTGTACGAATCCCCGCTCCACCGACATTCAGGGAATCTCAATTCACAGGCCGGCCCTGATGCGCTTACCATAGGCGACTAACAGTAACTACTGGTGCAGAAAGCTTTTATACTATCGTTTCGATACTTCAGTGTCAGTGATGACTAAACGTCTTGGCCATTCTAAACCCAATGCACAATGGACATCATAATACTGTACTGACACCAAGTTCACACTATTTTTACAAACACTGCTAATACACATCCGGTTACCAGCGTGTTGCTAGGTGCAAAGACATTACCATATATGGTCACTGGAGTCTGGAGTGAAAGAATCTGATGATGTCGATATCCTGGAGGCCTTGGCACGGGAAAGAGCTTGTTGTGACGGCCTGGGTGGAGGATAATCGGACAGAATGGGACGACATCCATGCACAAGTACTGCGAAGAACATGTACAGTACACTCTCACCTTCACACAATCATGGCGATTTCCTTTTTCTGTGCCCTGTTCTGTGGCTGAGTGTGTCAGTCTTGTAGTGAACTAACACACTACAGCCCTGCCTCAGTTTGTTACTTTGCCTGACGATTGATAGATTCAAGAAACTGAGTATTTGCTTTCTCCATCAACCACCATGATTCCACAACGGCGCTCACCAGCCAACCTTGACAAGTAGTTGCCACAGAAGGTTTATCTTACTTTTCCTCAGCGCCCAGGTCAACACACTTTCGTCAACACCGGGTTTCCGCACACAATCGAATCACAGTTCAGTTTTACTCCACTCCGGAGAACACAATTATTCAGACCCATGGAACATAGGAAAATCACAACAGCTACAAACTTTGTAGAATCTAGAGCTCAGGTCCAACACAACAAGAACCAAAACATTACCACCCGGCCAGCAACATGTGCATGCGAACAACAACTCACAGAACAAAAGGCACATGCTTCCAAAACCAATACACACTCCGGCCCGGCCGGCCCGTGTCGCATATGCCAGCGATACATGCATAAAAGGAAGTACAGTGAGAAGGAAGTAACGCAGGTCACATGAAAGCGCGTAGCATTCCCACGTGTAAGCTAACACGCACCACAATCACGTATCACAGGCACAGGGCCTAGGCCTAGGGCCAGGGGACAACTACAAACTGTGCACTACGCACACATTCAAATACAGCTGTAGACACGCACTGCATAAATCTACAAGTACTCGTACAAACTGTGCAGGTCAGCGACACCTGCAGCATCTGCTGGAACAATGGCACAAGGGAGTACTAAGAGTAAGAAAACGTAACATTCCCTCCCTCATGAGCGAACGTGGGAAAACTGAGCGAATCTAATGCCTATACGATATTGGGCAAAACCGTAACTTGATACACGGCATTAACAACGGCGAGCATGCCAGTTAATGTCACTCATTGAGATCACTTAGCCGGACTTCGGCAGAGGCTGGGAGAGTCACCTTGACTGCTGACGGTTCCACATCTAGGGGCACCAAGAGGTGGACGCTGCGCTTGTACACCTTCCCTTTGACCTTCACGTCCACTACGCGCACCTTCCCGTCCTTTCCAGGATACGTAGCGACCACTCGGCCAAGCGGCCACTGAGTCCTTGGGAGCGATTCGTCCAGCATCATCAGGATTTTGCCGACTGTAACCGATGCACTATCACGGTGCCACTTCCTCTCCAAATTGGCTCGAGCAACAATCTCGCGGAGCCACCTCTTCCAAATGCGCTTCATCAGATCCTGAAGCAACTGCCAGCGACGATGCAGACCCCCCTCCGGGGTTGCTTCCAACGCTGTTGCAACTCTCGAATGGCCAACCAAGAAATGCAAAGGCGTTAGCGGCTCCAGGTCTTCACTTTCCTCCGAAAGCGTTGTCAATGGCCGCGAGTTGATGAGAGCCTCGGCCTGCACCAATACTGTCTGGAGCTCTTCTTCAGTTAAATCAGCCTTGTACAGCACAGTCTGGAGAACTTGCTTCATGGAGCGCACGATCCGTTCGAACACGCCGCCGAAATGAGGAGAACGAGGCGGATTGAATTTCCACTCAATCCCTTGGCCTACATACTCCGATGCGAGGTCGGCATGGTCAAGCTGGGCGACTGCCTCCCTCAGCTCTCGCTCTGTCGCAACAAAATTGCTTCCATTATCAGTAAGCAACATCTCGGGTGTGCCGCGACGCTTGCAGAATCGCGTCAGGGCCATCTTGAAGCCAGTCGTGTCGAGAGAGGTAACCAGCTCCAAGTGACACGCTCGAGATTGCAGACACGTGAACACTGCCACATACCTCTTCTCTTGTGTACGTCCTCGACCTCTCTTCACTAGAAATGGTCCGGCGAAGTCCACAGCGGTGCGGGCGAATGCCAGAAGTGGTCCTTGCGTGCGGAGGTCTGGGAGAGGACCCATCCTGGGAGTGGCTGGTTTGCGCCACACCTTCTGACATCCCACACAGTGGTGCCGATGTGACTTCACCATTTGCTTGCCTTTCACAAGCCAGTAGTGATCGGCGAGATTGGACAGGATGTGATTCGTGCCAATGCTGTGTCGGCATCGCTCATCCTCTCTCCGAATGATCAGCTCTGTCACTCGGTGTCGAGGTGGGAGAATAATTGGCGATCGAAACTCAGATGCCAAGTGGTGCTCCCACTAACTCTTAATACGGGGTATCCACTCTGTTCGTCGATGCGCGGTTGCAACTTGAGAAGAGGGGCACTGCTTGGCAACTCCTTCCCTTTTCTCAGCGTGCTGGTCACTTCACCATAGCTCTCATCTTGCGCACGCATGATCCAATAGTGCTCCGCTCTTTCAAACTCAGCTGGTGAGAGCTCGGGCACGGCAACCTCCTTGCTGTTCTTGATTGCAATCTTCACACGGGCGTCGCTGAGCGTTAGCTGTGGCAGTCGGCTCTTGCGGCGATTGTGTATGGCACGCATGCACCAAGCCGTGACCCGCACAAGACGGCTCCACGAGGAATAGTTGTTTGGACTTAGCCGCAACGGTGGTGACATCATTGCCGTCATCGTGATTTCAGGAGTCTTGAGCATTTGTGGTAGCTCCTTCGGCACAGCTATCCTGCGATCTGGCCATTCGCTCTGTTGCTGTGCCAGAAACGTTGGTCCATGCCACCACCTGCTCTCCTCTGCCAGCTGTGTGACTGTCATCCCACGGGTGGGGAGATCCGCTGGATTTCTGACTCCGGGAACATGACGCCAGTTCCGTGCCATAGACTGCTGTTGGATCTCCGATATCCGGTTGCCGACTTCCAGCTTGAACTTTCGGCTGGGTGATCGAATCCAATATTGGACATTCATGGAATCGCTCCAGTAGTGGCTGTCGGCTGCTCTCACACCAAGAGTTTCGCTAACGTACGTCCCAAGACGCACACCCAGGACCGCTCCCTGCAGCTCTAGCATCGGAATGGATCGACGCTTGATCGGTGCTGGTCTTGCCTTGGCCATCACCAGGGTAACCTTCGCTGTACCATCTGGTCGCTCTGCTCGGACGTATGACGCAGCGGCGTAGGCCCGTTCTGATGCGTCGGTGAACGTGTGCACACTCAGACCCATCGACGTTGTGCTATCTTGAAAACAGCGATCAATGCGTAGCTGTGTTAGCTTAGGCATCTCAGCAAACCATTCTTGCCAAGCTACCGCCGTCTCTTCAGGCAGTGGGTCGTCCCAGCCGAGCCCCGCAAGACATAGTTCCTGGAACAACAACTTGCTCCTGATGGTGAATGGTGCTAGTTGCCCTCTGGGGTCAAACAGTGATGCCATGCGACTGAGGACGGTGCGCTTCGTGCACGCAGCGGATGTGGGTTCCTGATAGTGAAACGTGAAATAATCTTCGCTGACCATCCACGTTACGCCCAGTGCCTTTTGTGAGGGCTGTCCAGACGACTCTTGTGCCGTTATGGACTTAGACGTGGCCGGCGCGCGGTGCTCCGGTGGAATTGATTCCATCACTGCTTCACTGTTGCTCAACCACTTCCGGAGATGGAAGCCGCCTTTCTTCAGGAGGTCTTGTAGCTGAGACCGAAGACGCATTGCTTTCTGGTCGTCAGGCAAGGACTTCAACATGTCGTCGACGTAGAATGCCTTGCGAACTGTGTCACTGACTGCTGGGTCGTAGTTCGCTCCGAAACGCTCGGCCGTCTCCAACAAAGCTCTGCCTGCTAGGTATGGCGATGCACGGATGCCAAACGCCAACCTGGTGAACTCATAGGCCTTGACTCCGTCCCCGGTCTTCCAAAGAAATCGGTGATATCTGCGATCTTCAGGCTGTAGTGACACCTGAAGGAACATCTCCGACACATCAGCAATCAGTGCCACGGGGTGCATGCAGAACCGGATCAGTACTGTGACGAGGTCATTCTGCAGTCGCGGCCCAGCGTACATGTGTTCATTGATGGACGTGCCGTTGAAGCGAGCTGCAGCATCAAACACAACACGGACCTTAGTTGTAGCCTTGTCTTCGCGGACTACTGCGAAGTGCGGCAGAAACCATTGCTCACGGCCACATTGCTGGACTTGATCAGATGTCAGCTCCTGAATGTACGCCTTCTGTAGGTACTCCTCTAGCACCTTTGCATAGCGAATCTGAACGGTTGGTCTTCTCTCTAGAGACCTCAGTAGCGAACGCAGCCGATCCTCGGCCTGCACTCGGTTGCTCGTGATCTGAGGACGCGCTCCATTCTGCCAGGGAATACCGACAACGAATCGACCATCTGCGTACCCTAGCTGCTGTCGAGTCATTTCCTCAGCATGGCGTTCGTCAGGTGACAGGTAGCTCTCAGCAGACGGTTGCATGCCGACCGCTTCCAAGTCCCAGAAGTTACGGACAAGCGAATCGAGACCTGTCTGTGTTAGTTCCAGGGCATGATGGGTGTGCTGGACAGAGCTGTCTTGTATGGCTGAACCGAAACAGACCCATCCCAAGGGTGTGCGCCTTGCAATGGGCTCACCTGCCTTGCCAATCCGTTCTTCCTGTGCACTGTGCAGTGCTGCTGAATTTAGCCCGATTAGGATGTCGATGGCGCGTTGATTGCTTGCAGCAGGGAAATCAATGTCTGCTAGATGTGGCCACTGGTGACGCAGACGGCTCCAATCAGCAACGTGCACGTCGCTTGTGATCTTTGGCAGCACATATGCCTCAACTTCTGATATCTCCTGGCTGTCATATTGATGAAGGGACAGAGACACCACCTCTCGCTCGCCTGAGAGAACTTGACCACCTAGCACACCAACATGCACTGGCTTGCGCTCTCCTCGCAGCCGTAGTCGGTGTGCAAGCCTCTCTGTGACAAAGCTGCATGTTGATCCAGAGTCAAGAAGGACGTTGGCTGTGGCAGTCACTGTTCCATTAGCGACCCTCACCGGTATCGTCATGAATGAGGTCAAGCCGGCCTCGTCGTCATTGGCTGGCTGGGATTCGCTGTTCACATGGTGGCTAGCCTCTTTTCGCGTTGGTGGTGATGGTGTAAAACTGCCTTGTCGTTCACGGTGCAGTAAATGATGATGCTTGCCTTGACACTCTCGGCACACCGCTGCCATGCAGTCTCGTGCCCAGTGCCCATTTCCCAGGCAGTTGACGCATAGCCGTAGGTTCCGGATCGTGTCATTTCTCTTTTGCACGGGCAGACTCTTGAATTCGCCACAATCTGCAATATGGTGTGCACCCTCGCACTTACCACAGGCATGGCTGTTGTCTGCATGCTGTCTTTGCTCTGAGGCAGCTTGCTCTTTTCTGGAGTTGCTGCGGCTGCTAGAAGCGACCAAGTTACGTTTCGGCCCAGGCTGTGACGAGTCGCTTGATCGTGGAGTCCCAGGACTGGAGATAAAGGCGCGCTCCCTGACTCCATATTGCCTGCTGGGCAACGGCCGATTACTCTTGTTTTGGTGCTCCTTGGGCTGCAGTGATACTGGTGGGCGGTCTCCCAGGCCAATTCGTTCCTCAACACGCATCTGCTTCTGGACGTGTGTTATTAGGAATTGCGAGAATGCCTGTATGTCACAGCTGGAATCATCATAACGATCGAAGTAGCGTGCCAGGAGCCGTCGAGGAATCTTCCGGGTTAGCGCCAGGTATAACTCTCTGCCTGGCTGCACCTGGACTGCTTCCATGTTAAGCAGGGTATTGCGGAGCCGAATGGCGAACTTTTTCAGCTGGCTGACGTCACGCTCATTGGTCAAGACTGGCCACTCCATGAGCTCTCTTTCCTGGTTGTTCAGCTCTCGGTCTTGGCCACCGTACCAGCGTTCCAACTCGGCCATGATTGCTTTATATGCGCCAGGTCCATCCAAGACATCAGCAATCAGCTCTTCTGCAGAACCATCAGCAAGGGCCTCCCTCAGATGCGCAAGCTTGTGGTTCTCCGACATCGCGTAACTGTCGTCAATCAGCCGAAGGAAACGCTGCCGCCACTTCAGGTAGCTTTTCACCTTCCCATCAAACTTGGGGAGCTCTAACGCCTTCAGGTGACTGGTAACAGCATAAGGCGAGTTCCATGGCATGAATCCAGGCGATGCCATCTGGTGTCCAGGTAGTGCCAGCTGAGGTCCAGGCAACAGTGTTTGCTTCGCTGGTTGGAACGGCACTGCTCCAGGGTTGAGTGAGAGTGTCTCAGTCATGGCACTGCACAGTGAAGCTGCTTGCTCGGCTTTGTCCTTGTTCTTCTGTTGTTTTTCCGATTTTTTCTTCTTCGGAGTCATCAGTCTTCTCGGTGCAGCGGGGCTTGGCTGGGCCTGTCCACTTGCTTCCAGCAGCATTGGACGCACGGCGCTACCAAGCACATGGACTTGCTGCAGCTGCTGCTGCCGTGGCGGCTGTGACGGCGGCTGCTGCTGCTGCTGTGACGGCGGCTGCTGCTGCTGCTGTGACGGCGGCTGCTGCATATGTACTGGCTGGGTAGTGCAGGCAGCTCCGCCTCTGGACGCAACTCCTGCGTTGGCCAGAGCACGTGTAGCAACACGCCTGGACGCAGGCCCATAGTGACTAACAGCACTACTATCAGTGTGGCTGTTATCACTTTCACCACTACTGGCGTTAGTTGTAGTTCCAGTAGTTGTAGAGTCACCAGCAGTGTCACTACTTGAGGCGCTACTGGATGACACATAGTGGTCTGACTCTTCAGACACACCGTCAACGACGTCCGGGACATTCTGCGATAGCTGAGCAGCTGCTGTTCCTGCTACCAGTGTATTCACATTTTCAACACTGGTGCGCGCGAGTGGTAACGGAGGATCAGTCGTAAACCTACTACCGGTAACTGCACTGTCCGACTCCGCTCGTGGTGGCATACAAGATCGCAGAGTCGCACTTGCGCCGTCACGACTTCGTTGGAAGACCACGTCCCCGTCCGAAGCAATTTCTCTACGAGGCGACGGGCTAGCTCCTGCCGCCGACTCGTGCGCAGATTCTTCTTCGGAACGAGCTTGCTCCAAGGCTTGCCGTTTCTGCAGGACAGCTAACTTACTCTGCAGAACTTGTTCCTGCAGTGCAGCAATCTCTTCTGCCACTCGCACTTCGGCCTCTGCCCTTTTTCTGGCCACTCGAGCTCTCTCCAATTCTACGAGTTCAGTGCTCCCAGGACTGGCACGAGTACTCCAGCGCTCACTTCCAGAAAATCCATATCGCCTGGGTTCCTTTCCTTTCGTCGATCTGTGGCTGATACGCCGCTCCTCACTCATGGCGACGACTCTCAGCAACCACGGAAAGGCAAAAGGATCCCGTCGGAGGTGCCAGTTTATGTTACTTTTCCTCAGCGCCCAGGTCAACACACTTTCGTCAACACCGGGTTTCCGCACACAATCGAATCACAGTTCAGTTTTACTCCACTCCGGAGAACACAATTATTCAGACCCATGGAACATAGTAAAATCACAACAGCTACAAACTTTGTAGAATCTAGAGCTCAGGTCCAACACAACAAGAACCAAAACATTACCACCCGGCCAGCAACATGTGCATGCGAACAACAACTCACAGAACAAAAGGCACATGCTTCCAAAACCAATACACACTCCGGCCCGGCCGGCCCGTGTCACATATGCCAGCGATACATGCATAAAAGGAAGTACAGTGAGAAGGAAGTAACGCAGGTCACATGAAAGCGCGTAGCATTCCCACGTGTAAGCTAACACGCACCACAATCACGTATCACAGGCACAGGGCCTAGGCCTAGGGCCAGGGGACAACTACAAACTGTGCACTACGCACACATTCAAATACAGCTGTAGACACGCACTGCATAAATCTACAAGTACTCGTACAAACTGTGCAGGTCAGCGACACCTGCAGCATCTGCTGGAACAATGGCACAAGGGAGTACTAAGAGTAAGAAAACGTAACAACTTTCAAGAAAGCGACACATCCATTTTGTACTCAGTCCCTTCATACAGGTGTCTCGGCGACTACCGCCGGGTATAGAACTCTCTTCAGTGAAGTTCAGAAGGTTGATTTTGTTGAATGGCTAATACATGTAGGTGGGCAAAAACGTGATTTTTTTGACTTGCCGTGTGCTTGTGCAAAAGTCCTGCTGCACGGCGCTCAAAAACGTGATTTTTTGGACTTGGAACAAAATTCTGCACACTTTCGCGTGTTTCCATGATACGACAAGTTGCGCACGGTCTGCTCAAATTCAAATACAGTGCTGCCAACAAATGACAGCGTGCAACAAAAAAGTCTTTCCTTGCAAGGGCACATTTTAGGCCATAACTCTTGAACGGCTAGTCAGATCGGGACACAATTTTCAGAGAATTTGCACCTATTCAAGCTCTTTCAACTGACGTAGCACTCAATCTGAATTTACAAATTACTTTTTTTTCAGCGAAATTTGGGTAGTCTGCCACCTTTTAAAAGTGACTTGTCGAGTTGGCCGCTAGCGCGCTCTACATGTATAACGAAACATCTACAGTAGCAAGGGAAAATGTGGAAAATTGGCAAAAAGGTCGGGCCAATGGCATACGCAATTAAAGTCGCACGCAGTGAGTCGTACAATACTGTGCCTCCAATCACTGGATCCATTTTTGATTGGGCTCAGTTGTACGAATCCCCGCTCCACCGACATTCAGGGAATCTCAATTCACAGGCCGGCCCTGATGCGCTTACCATAGGCGACTAACAGTAACTACTGGTGCAGAAAGCTTTAATACTATCGTTTCGATACTTCAGTGTCAGTGATGACTAAACTTCTTGGCCATTCTAAACCCAATGCACAATGGACATCATAATACTGTACTGACACCAAGTTCACACTATTTTTACAAACACTGCTAATACACATCCGGTTACCAGCGTGTTGCTAGGTGCAAAGACATTACCATATATGGTCACTGGAGTCTGGAGTGAAAGAATCTGATGATGTCGATATCCTGGAGGCCTTGGCACGGGAAAGAGCTTGTTGTGACGGCCTGGGTGGAGGATAATCGGACAGAATGGGACGACATCCATGCACATGTACTGCGAAGAACATGTACAGTACACTCTCACCTTCACACAATCATGGCGATTTCCTTTTTCTTTGCCCTGTTCTGTGGCTGAGTGTGTCAGTCTTGTAGTGAACTAAAACACTACAGCCCTGCCTCAGTTTGTTACTTTGCCTGACGATTGATAGATTCAAGAAACTGAGTATTTGCTTTCTCCATCAACCACCATGATTCCACAACGGCGCTCACCAGCCAACCTTGACAAGACAGTAGTTGCCACAGAAGACTTTCAAGAAAGCAACACATCCATTTTGTACTCAGTCCCTTCATACAGGTGTCTCGGTGACTACCGCCGGGTATAGAACTCTCTTCAGTGAAGTTCAGAAGGTTGATTTTGTTGAATGGCTAATACATGTAGGTGGGCAAAAGCACCCCGGTTTTGTACCGAAAGGAGAAACATATTGCGCGCCCAAAGGACGAAGATTGAGGGCTAAGGAAGAGAGCAGAAAAGAGCAGAGTGCAAAGTGCCGTGATACAATAACAAAACAGAGTAAGCTGGTCATCTGAAGTGCTAGTGCTAGTAGTCACTAAATCAACGTCAACTACAATTATCAAGCCACATATCTGCAACGTCACGAGGGTGCTGGCAAAAGTCCTGCCGCCGTGCAGCCCAATACGTGGCTCAAAAACGTGATTTTTTTGACTTGCCGCGTGCTTGTGCAAAAGTCCTGCTGCACGGCGCTCAAAAACGTGATTTTTTGGACTTGGAACAAAATTCTGCACACTTTCGCGTGTTTCCATGATACGACAAGTTGCGCACGGTCTGCTCAAATTCAAATACAGTGCTGCCAACAAATAACAGCGTGCAACAAAAAAGTCTTTCCTTGCAAGGGCACATTTTAGGCCATAACTCTTGAACGGCTAGTCAGATCGGGACACAATTTTCAGAGAATTTGCACCTATTCAAGCTCTTTCAACTGACGTAGCACTCAATCTGAATTTACAAATTACTTTTTTTTCAGCGAATTTTGGGTAGTCTGCCACCTTTTAAAAGTGACTTGTCCAGTTGGCCGCTAGCGCGCTCTACATGTATAACGAAACATCTACAGTAGCAAGGGAAAATGTGGAAAATTGGCAAAAAGGTCGGGCCAATGGCATACGCGATTAAAGTCGCACGCAGTGAGTCGTACAATACTGTGCCTCCAATCACTGGATCCATTTTTGATTGGGCTCAGTTGTACGAATCCCCGCTCCACCGACATTCAGGGAATCTAAATTCACAGGCCGGCCCTGATGCGCTTACCATAGGCGACTAACAGTAACTACTGGTGCAGAAAGCTTTTATACTATCGTTTCGATACTTCAGTGTCAGTCATGACTAAACTTCTTGGCCATTCTAAACCCAATGCACAATGGACATCATAATACTGTACTGACACCAAGTTCACACTATTTTTACAAACACTGCTAATACACATCCGGTTACCAGCGTGTTGCTAGGTGCAAAGACATTACCATATATGGTCACTGGAGTCTGGAGTGAAAGAATCTGATGATGTCGATATCCTGGAGGCCTTGGCACGGGAATGAGCTTGTTGTGACGGCCTGGGTGGAGGATAATCGGACAGAATGGGACGACATCCATGCACATGTACTGCGAAGAACATGTACAGTACACTCTCACCTTCACACAATCATGGCGATTTCCTTTTTCTGTGCCCTGTTCTGTGGCTGAGTGTGTCAGTCTTGTAGTGAACTAACACACTACAGCCCTGCCTCAGTTTGTTACTTTGCCTGACGATTGATAGATTCAAGAAACTGAGTATTCGCTTTCTCCATCAACCAGCATGATTCCACAACGGCGCTCACCAGCCAACCTTGACAAGACAGTAGTTGCCACAGAAGACTTTCAAGAAAGCAACACATCCATTTTGTACTCAGTCCCTTCATACAGGTGTCTCGGCGACTACCGCCGGGTATAGAACTCTCTTCAGTGAAGTTCAGAAGGTTGATTTTGTTGAATGGCTAATACATGTAGGTGGGCAAAAGCACCCCGGTTTTGTACCGAAAGGAGAAACATATTGCGCGCCCAAAGGACGAAGATTGAGGGCAAAGGAAGAGAGCAGAAAAGAGCAGAGTGCAAAGTGCCGTGATACAATAACAAAACAGAGTAAGCTGGTCATCTGAAGTGCTAGTGCTAGTAGTCACTAAATCAACGTCAACTACAATTATCAAGCCACATATCTGCAACGTCACGAGGGTGCTGGCAAAAGTCCTGCCGCCGTGCAGCCCAATACGTGGCTCAAAAACGTGATTTTTTTGACTTGCCGTGTGCTTGTGCAAAAGTCCTGCTGCACGGCGCTCAAAAACGTGATTTTTTGGACTTGGAACAAAATTCTGCACACTTTCGCGTGTTTTCATGATACGACAAGTTGCGCACGGTCTGCTCAAATTCAAATACAGTGCTGCCAACAAATGACAGCGTGCAACAAAAAAGTCTTTCCTTGCAAAGGCACATTTTAGGCCATAACTCTTGAACGGCTAGTCAGATCGGGACACAATTTTCAGAGAATTTGCACCTATTCAAGCTCTTTCAACTGACGTAGCACTCAATCTGAATTTACAAATTACTTTTTTTTCAGCGAATTTTGGGTAGTCTGCCACCTTTTAAAAGTGACTTGTCCAGTTGGCCGCTAGCGCGCTCTACATGTATAACGAAACATCTACAGTAGCAAGGGAAAATGTGGAAAATTGGCAAAAAGGTCGGGCCAATGGCATACGCGATTAAAGTCGCACGCAGTGAGTCGTACAATACTGTGCCTCCAATCACTGGATCCATTTTTGATTGGGCTCAGTTGTACGAATCCCCGCTCCACCGACATTCAGGGAATCTCAATTCACAGGCCGGCCCTGATGCGCTTACCGTAGGCGACTAACAGTAACTACTGGTGCAGAAAGCTTTAATACTATCGTTTCGATACTTCAGTGTCAGTGATGACTAAACTTCTTGGCCATTCTAAACCCAATGCACAATGGATATCATAATACTGTACTGACACCAAGTTCACACTATTTTTACAAACACTGCTAATACACATCCGGTTACCAGCGTGTTGCTAGGTGCAAAGACATTACCATATATGGTCACTGGAGTCTGGCGTGAAAGAATCTGATGATGTCGATATCCTGGAGGCCTGGGCACGGGAAAGAGCTTGTTGTGACGGCCTGGGTGGAGGATAATCGGACAGAATGGGACGACATCCATGCACATGTACTGCGAAGAACATGTACAGTACACTCTCACCTTCACACAATCATGGCGATTTCCTTTTTCTGTGCCCTGTTCTGTGGCTGAGTGTGTCAGTCTTGTAGTGAACTAACACACTACAGCCCTGCCTCAGTTTGTTACTTTGCCTGACGATTGATAGATTCAAGAAACTGAGTATTTGCTTTCTCCATCAACCACCATGATTCCACAACGGCGCTCACCAGCCAACCTTGACAAGACAGTAGTTGCCACAGAAGACTTTCAAGAAAGCAACACATCCATTTTGTACTCAGTTCCTTCATACAGGTGTCTCCTCGACTACCGCCGGGTATAGAACTCTCTTCAGTGAAGTTAAGAAGGTTGATTTTGTTGAATGGCTAATACATGTAGGTGGGCAAAAGCACCCCGATTTTGTACCGAAAGGAGAAACATATTGCGCGCCCAAAGGACGAAGATTTAGGGCTAAGGAAGAGAGCAGAAAAGAGCAGAGTGCAAAGTGCCGTGATACAATAACAAAACAGAGTAAGCTGGTCATCTGAAGTGCTAGTGCTAGTAGTCACTAAATCAACGTCAACTACAATTATCAAGCCACATATCTGCAACGTCACGAGGGTGCTGGCAAAAGTCCTGCCGCCGTGCAGCCCAATACGTGGCTCAAAAACGTGATTTTTTTGACTTGCCGCGTGCTTGTGCAAAAGTCCTGCTGCACGGCGCTCAAAAACGTGATTTTTTGGACTTGGAACAAAATTCTGCACACTTTCGCGTGTTTCCATGATACGACAAGTTGCGCACGGTCTGCTCACATTCAAATACAGTGCTGCCAACAAATGACAGCGTGCAACAAAAAAGTCTTTCCTTGCAAGGGCACATTTTAGGCCATAACTCTTGAACGGCTGGTCAGATCGGGACACAATTTTCAGAGAATTTGCACCTATTCAAGCTCTTTCAACTGACGTAGCACTCAATCTGAATTTACAAATTACTTTTTTTTCAGCGAATTTTGGGTAGTCTGCCACCTTTTAAAAGTGACTTGTCCAGTTGGCCGCTAGCGCGCTCTACATGTATAACGAAACATCTACAGTAGCAAGGGAAAATGTGGAAAATTGGCAAAAAGGTCGGGCCAATGGCATACGCGATTAAAGTCGCACGCAGTGAGTCGTACAATACTGTGCCTCCAATCACTGGATCCATTTTTGATTGGGCTCAGTTGTACGAATCCCCGCTCCACCGACATTCAGGGAATCTCAATTCACAGGCCGGCCCTGATGCGCTTACCATAGGCGACTAACAGTAACTACTGGTGCAGAAAGCTTTTATACTATCGTTTCGATACTTCAGTGTCAGTCATGACTAAACTTCTTGGCCATTCTAAACCCAATGCACAATGGACATCATAATACTGTACTGACACCAAGTTCACACTATTTTTACAAACACTGCTAATACACATCCGGTTACCAGCGTGTTGCTAGGTGCAAAGACATTACCATATATGGTCACTGGAGTCTGGAGTGAAAGAATCTGATGATGTCGATATCCTGGAGGCCTTGGCACGGGAAAGAGCTTGTTGTGACGGCCTGGGTGGAGGATAATCGGACAGAATGGGACGACATCCATGCACATGTACTGCGAAGAACATGTACAGTACACTCTCACTCACCTTCACACAATCATGGCGATTTCCTTTTTCTGTGCCCTGTTCTGTGGCTGAGTGTGTCAGTCTTGTAGTGAACTAACACACTACAGCCCTGCCTCAGTTTGTTACTTTGCCTGACGATTGATAGATTCAAGAAACTGAGTATTTGCTTTCTCCATCAACCACCATGATTCCACAACGGCGCTCACCAGCCAACCTTGACAAGTAGTTGCCACAGAAGACTTTCAAGAAAGCGACACATCCATTTTGTACTCAGTCCCTTCATACAGGTGTCTCGGCGACTACCGCCGGGTATAGAAGTCTCTTCAGTGAAGTTCAGAAGGTTGATTTTGTTGAATGGCTAATACATGTAGGTGGGCAAAAGCACCCCGGTTTTGTACCGAAAGGAGAAACATATTGCGCGCCCAAAGGACGAAGATTTAGGGCTGTGGAAGAGAGCAGAAAAGAGCAGAGTGCAAAGTGCCGTGATACAATAACAAAACAGAGTAAGCTGATCATCTGAAGTGCTAGTGCTAGTAGTCACTAAATCAACGGCAACTACAATTATCAAGCCACATATCTGCAACGTCACGAGGGTGCTGGCAAAAGTCCTGCCGCCGTGCAGCCCAATACGTGGCTCAAAAACGTGATTTTTTTGACTTGCCGCGTGCTTGTGCAAAAGTCCTGCTGCACGGCGCTCAAAAACGTGATTTTTTGGACTTGGAACAAAATTCTGCACACTTTCGCGTGTTTCCATGATACGACAAATTGCGCACGGTCTGCTCACATTCAAATACAGTGCTGCCAACAAATGACAGCGTGCAACAAAAAAGTCTTTCCTTGCAAGGGCACATTTTAGGCCATAACTCTTGAACGGCTAGTCAGATCGGGACACAATTTTCAGAGAATTTGCACCTATTCAAGCTCTTTCAACTGACGTAGCACTCAATCTGAATTTACAAATTACATTTTTTTCAGCGAATTTTGGGTAGTCTGCCACCTTTTAAAAGTGACTTGTCCAGTTGGCCGCTAGCGCGCTCTACATGTATAACGAAACATCTACAGTAGCAAGGGAAAATGTGGAAAATTGGCAAAAAGGTCGGGCCAATGGCATACGCGATTAAAGTCGCACGCAGTGAGTCGTACAATACTGTGCCTCCAATCACTGGATCCATTTTTGATTGGGCTCAGTTGTACGAATCCCCGCTCCACCGACATTCAGGGAATCTCAATTCACAGGCCGGCCCTGATGCGCTTACCATAGGCGACTAACAGTAACTACTGGTGCAGAAAGCTTTTATACTATCGTTTCGATACTTCAGTGTCAGTCATGACTAAACTTCTTGGCCATTCTAAACCCAATGCACAATGGACATCATAATACTGTACTGACACCAAGTTCACACTATTTTTACAAACACTGCTAATACACATCCGGTTACCAGCGTGTTGCTAGGTGCAAAGACATTACCATATATGGTCACTGGAGTCTGGAGTGAAAGAATCTGATGATGTCGATATCCTGGAGGCCTTGGCACGGGAAAGAGCTTGTTGTGACGGCCTGGGTGGAGGATAATCGGACAGAATGGGACGACATCCATGCACATGTACTGCGAAGAACATGACTTGTACAGTACACTCTCACCTTCACACAATCATGGCGATTTCCTTTTTCTGTGCCCTGTTCTGTGGCTGAGTGTGTCAGTCTTGTTCAGAAGGTTGATTTTGTTGAATGGCTAATACATGTAGGTGGGCAAAAGCACCCCGGTTTTGTACCGAAAGGAGAAACATATTGCGCGCCCAAAGGACGAAGATTTAGGGCTAAGGAAGAGAGCAGAAAAGAGCAGAGTGCAAAGTGCCGTGATACAATAACAAAACAGAGTAAGCTGATCATCTGAAGTGCTAGTGCTAGTAGTCACTAAATCAATGGCAACTTCAATTATCAAGCCACATATCTGCAACGTCACGAGGGTGCTGGCAAAAGTCCTGCCGCCGTGCAGCCCAATACGTGGCTCAAAAACGTGATTTTTTTTGACTTGCCGCGTGCTTGTGCAAAAGTCCTGCTGCACGGCGCTCAAAAACGTGACTTTCGCGTGTATCCATGATACGACAAGTTGCGCACGGTCTGCTCACATTCAAATACAGTGCTGCCAACAAAGGACAGCGTGCAACAAAAAAGGCTTTCCTTGCAAGGCCACATTTTAGGCCATAACTCTTGAACGGCTAGTCAGATCGGGACACAATTTTCAGAGAATTTGCACCTATTCAAGCTCTTTCAACTGACGTAGCACTCAATCTGAATTTACAAATTACTTTTTTTCAGCGAATTTTGGGTAGTCTGCCACCTTTTAAAAGTGACTTGTCCAGTTGGCCGCTAGCGCGCTCTACATGTATAACGAAACATCTACAGTAGCAAGGGAAAATGTGGAAAATTGGCAAAAAGGTCGGGCCAATGGCATACGCGATTAAAGTCGCACGCAGTGAGTCGTACAATACTGTGCCTCCAATCACTGGATCCATTTTTGATTGGGCTCAGTTGTACGAATCCCCGCTCCACCGACATTCAGGGAATCTCAATTCACAGGCCGGCCCTGATGCGCTTACCATAGGCGACTAACAGTAACTACTGGTGCAGAAAGCTTTTATACTATCGTTTCGATACTTCAGTGTCAGTCATGACTAAACTTCTTGGCCATTCTAAACCCAATGCACAATGGACATCATAATACTGTACTGACACCAAGTTCACACTATTTTTACAAACACTGCTAATACACATCCGGTTACCAGCGTGTTGCTAGGTGCAAAGACATTACCATATATGGTCACTGGAGTCTGGAGTGAAAGAATCTGATGATGTCGATATCCTGGAGGCCTTGGCACGGGAAAGAGCTTGTTGTGACGGCCTGGGTGGAGGATAATCGGACAGAATGGGACGACATCCATGCACATGTACTGCGAAGAACATGTACAGTACACTCTCACTCACCTTCACACAATCATGGCGATTTCCTTTTTCTGTGCCCTGTTCTGTGGCTGAGTGTGTCAGTCTTGTAGTGAACTAACACACTACAGCCCTGCCTCAGTTTGTTACTTTGCCTGACGATTGATAGATTCAAGAAACTGAGTATTTGCTTTCTCCATCAACCACCATGATTCCACAACGGCGCTCACCAGCCAACCTTGACAAGTAGTTGCCACAGAAGACTTTCAAGAAAGCGACACATCCATTTTGTACTCAGTCCCTTCATACAGGTGTCTCGGCGACTACCGCCGGGTATAGAAGTCTCTTCAGTGAAGTTCAGAAGGTTGATTTTGTTGAATGGCTAATACATGTAGGTGGGCAAAAGCACCCCGGTTTTGTACCGAAAGGAGAAACATATTGCGCGCCCAAAGGACGAAGATTTAGGGCTGTGGAAGAGAGCAGAAAAGAGCAGAGTGCAAAGTGCCGTGATACAATAACAAAACAGAGTAAGCTGATCATCTGAAGTGCTAGTGCTAGTAGTCACTAAATCAACGGCAACTACAATTATCAAGCCACATATCTGCAACGTCACGAGGGTGCTGGCAAAAGTCCTGCCGCCGTGCAGCCCAATACGTGGCTCAAAAACGTGATTTTTTTGACTTGCCGCGTGCTTGTGCAAAAGTCCTGCTGCACGGCGCTCAAAAACGTGATTTTTTGGACTTGGAACAAAATTCTGCACACTTTCGCGTGTTTCCATGATACGACAAATTGCGCACGGTCTGCTCACATTCAAATACAGTGCTGCCAACAAATGACAGCGTGCAACAAAAAAGTCTTTCCTTGCAAGGGCACATTTTAGGCCATAACTCTTGAACGGCTAGTCAGATCGGGACACAATTTTCAGAGAATTTGCACCTATTCAAGCTCTTTCAACTGACGTAGCACTCAATCTGAATTTACAAATTACATTTTTTTCAGCGAATTTTGGGTAGTCTGCCACCTTTTAAAAGTGACTTGTCCAGTTGGCCGCTAGCGCGCTCTACATGTATAACGAAACATCTACAGTAGCAAGGGAAAATGTGGAAAATTGGCAAAAAGGTCGGGCCAATGGCATACGCGATTAAAGTCGCACGCAGTGAGTCGTACAATACTGTGCCTCCAATCACTGGATCCATTGTTGATTGGGCTCAGTTGTACGAATCCCCGCTCCACCGACATTCAGGGAATCTCAATTCACAGGCCGGCCCTGATGCGCTTACCATAGGCGACTAACAGTAACTACTGGTGCAGAAAGCTTTTATACTATCGTTTCGATACTTCAGTGTCAGTCATGACTAAACTTCTTGGCCATTCTAAACCCAATGCACAATGGACATCATAATACTGTACTGACACCAAGTTCACACTATTTTTACAAACACTGCTAATACACATCCGGTTACCAGCGTGTTGCTAGGTGCAAAGACATTACCATATATGGTCACTGGAGTCTGGAGTGAAAGAATCTGATGATGTCGATATCCTGGAGGCCTTGGCACGGGAAAGAGCTTGTTGTGACGGCCTGGGTGGAGGATAATCGGACAGAATGGGACGACATCCATGCACATGTACTGCGAAGAACATGACTTGTACAGTACACTCTCACCTTCACACAATCATGGCGATTTCCTTTTTCTGTGCCCTGTTCTGTGGCTGAGTGTGTCAGTCTTGTTCAGAAGGTTGATTTTGTTGAATGGCTAATACATGTAGGTGGGCAAAAGCACCCCGGTTTTGTACCGAAAGGAGAAACATATTGCGCGCCCAAAGGACGAAGATTTAGGGCTAAGGAAGAGAGCAGAAAAGAGCAGAGTGCAAAGTGCCGTGATACAATAACAAAACAGAGTAAGCTGATCATCTGAAGTGCTAGTGCTAGTAGTCACTAAATCAATGGCAACTTCAATTATCAAGCCACATATCTGCAACGTCACGAGGGTGCTGGCAAAAGTCCTGCCGCCGTGCAGCCCAATACGTGGCTCAAAAACGTGATTTTTTTTGACTTGCCGCGTGCTTGTGCAAAAGTCCTGCTGCACGGCGCTCAAAAACGTGACTTTCGCGTGTATCCATGATACGACAAGTTGCGCACGGTCTGCTCACATTCAAATACAGTGCTGCCAACAAAGGACAGCGTGCAACAAAAAAGGCTTTCCTTGCAAGGCCACATTTTAGGCCATAACTCTTGAACGGCTAGTCAGATCGGGACACAATTTTCAGAGAATTTGCACCTATTCAAGCTCTTTCAACTGACGTAGCACTCAATCTGAATTTACAAATTACTTTTTTTCAGCGAATTTTGGGTAGTCTGCCACCTTTTAAAAGTGACTTGTCCAGTTGGCCGCTAGCGCGCTCTACATGTATAACGAAACATCTACAGTAGCAAGGGAAAATGTGGAAAATTGGCAAAAAGGTCGGGCCAATGGCATACGCGATTAAAGTCGCACGCAGTGAGTCGTACAATACTGTGCCTCCAATCACTGGATCCATTTTTGATTGGGCTCAGTTGTACGAATCCCCGCTCCACCGACATTCAGGGAATCTCAATTCACAGGCCGGCCCTGATGCGCTTACCATAGGCGACTAACAGTAACTACTGGTGCAGAAAGCTTTTATACTATCGTTTCGATACTTCAGTGTCAGTCATGACTAAACTTCTTGGCCATTCTAAACCCAATGCACAATGGACATCATAATACTGTACTGACACCAAGTTCACACTATTTTTACAAACACTGCTAATACACATCCGGTTACCAGCGTGTTGCTAGGTGCAAAGACATTACCATATATGGTCACTGGAGTCTGGAGTGAAAGAATCTGATGATGTCGATATCCTGGAGGCCTTGGCACGGGAAAGAGCTTGTTGTGACGGCCTGGGTGGAGGATAATCGGACAGAATGGGACGACATCCATGCACATGTACTGCGAAGAACATGTACAGTACACTCTCACTCACCTTCACACAATCATGGCGATTTCCTTTTTCTGTGCCCTGTTCTGTGGCTGAGTGTGTCAGTCTTGTAGTGAACTAACACACTACAGCCCTGCCTCAGTTTGTTACTTTGCCTGACGATTGATAGATTCAAGAAACTGAGTATTTGCTTTCTCCATCAACCACCATGATTCCACAACGGCGCTCACCAGCCAACCTTGACAAGTAGTTGCCACAGAAGACTTTCAAGAAAGCGACACATCCATTTTGTACTCAGTCCCTTCATACAGGTGTCTCGGCGACTACCGCCGGGTATAGAAGTCTCTTCAGTGAAGTTCAGAAGGTTGATTTTGTTGAATGGCTAATACATGTAGGTGGGCAAAAGCACCCCGGTTTTGTACCGAAAGGAGAAACATATTGCGCGCCCAAAGGACGAAGATTTAGGGCTGTGGAAGAGAGCAGAAAAGAGCAGAGTGCAAAGTGCCGTGATACAATAACAAAACAGAGTAAGCTGATCATCTGAAGTGCTAGTGCTAGTAGTCACTAAATCAACGGCAACTACAATTATCAAGCCACATATCTGCAACGTCACGAGGGTGCTGGCAAAAGTCCTGCCGCCGTGCAGCCCAATACGTGGCTCAAAAACGTGATTTTTTTGACTTGCCGCGTGCTTGTGCAAAAGTCCTGCTGCACGGCGCTCAAAAACGTGATTTTTTGGACTTGGAACAAAATTCTGCACACTTTCGCGTGTTTCCATGATACGACAAATTGCGCACGGTCTGCTCACATTCAAATACAGTGCTGCCAACAAATGACAGCGTGCAACAAAAAAGTCTTTCCTTGCAAGGGCACATTTTAGGCCATAACTCTTGAACGGCTAGTCAGATCGGGACACAATTTTCAGAGAATTTGCACCTATTCAAGCTCTTTCAACTGACGTAGCACTCAATCTGAATTTACAAATTACATTTTTTTCAGCGAATTTTGGGTAGTCTGCCACCTTTTAAAAGTGACTTGTCCAGTTGGCCGCTAGCGCGCTCTACATGTATAACGAAACATCTACAGTAGCAAGGGAAAATGTGGAAAATTGGCAAAAAGGTCGGGCCAATGGCATACGCGATTAAAGTCGCACGCAGTGAGTCGTACAATACTGTGCCTCCAATCACTGGATCCATTGTTGATTGGGCTCAGTTGTACGAATCCCCGCTCCACCGACATTCAGGGAATCTCAATTCACAGGCCGGCCCTGATGCGCTTACCATAGGCGACTAACAGTAACTACTGGTGCAGAAAGCTTTTATACTATCGTTTCGATACTTCAGTGTCAGTCATGACTAAACTTCTTGGCCATTCTAAACCCAATGCACAATGGACATCATAATACTGTACTGACACCAAGTTCACACTATTTTTACAAACACTGCTAATACACATCCGGTTACCAGCGTGTTGCTAGGTGCAAAGACATTACCATATATGGTCACTGGAGTCTGGAGTGAAAGAATCTGATGATGTCGATATCCTGGAGGCCTTGGCACGGGAAAGAGCTTGTTGTGACGGCCTGGGTGGAGGATAATCGGACAGAATGGGACGACATCCATGCACATGTACTGCGAAGAACATGACTTGTACAGTACACTCTCACCTTCACACAATCATGGCGATTTCCTTTTTCTGTGCCCTGTTCTGTGGCTGAGTGTGTCAGTCTTGTTCAGAAGGTTGATTTTGTTGAATGGCTAATACATGTAGGTGGGCAAAAGCACCCCGGTTTTGTACCGAAAGGAGAAACATATTGCGCGCCCAAAGGACGAAGATTTAGGGCTAAGGAAGAGAGCAGAAAAGAGCAGAGTGCAAAGTGCCGTGATACAATAACAAAACAGAGTAAGCTGATCATCTGAAGTGCTAGTGCTAGTAGTCACTAAATCAATGGCAACTTCAATTATCAAGCCACATATCTGCAACGTCACGAGGGTGCTGGCAAAAGTCCTGCCGCCGTGCAGCCCAATACGTGGCTCAAAAACGTGATTTTTTTTGACTTGCCGCGTGCTTGTGCAAAAGTCCTGCTGCACGGCGCTCAAAAACGTGACTTTCGCGTGTATCCATGATACGACAAGTTGCGCACGGTCTGCTCACATTCAAATACAGTGCTGCCAACAAAGGACAGCGTGCAACAAAAAAGGCTTTCCTTGCAAGGCCACATTTTAGGCCATAACTCTTGAACGGCTAGTCAGATCGGGACACAATTTTCAGAGAATTTGCACCTATTCAAGCTCTTTCAACTGACGTAGCACTCAATCTGAATTTACAAATTACTTTTTTTCAGCGAATTTTGGGTAGTCTGCCACCTTTTAAAAGTGACTTGTCCAGTTGGCCGCTAGCGCGCTCTACATGTATAACGAAACATCTACAGTAGCAAGGGAAAATGTGGAAAATTGGCAAAAAGGTCGGGCCAATGGCATACGCGATTAAAGTCGCACGCAGTGAGTCGTACAATACTGTGCCTCCAATCACTGGATCCATTTTTGATTGGGCTCAGTTGTACGAATCCCCGCTCCACCGACATTCAGGGAATCTCAATTCACAGGCCGGCCCTGATGCGCTTACCATAGGCGACTAACAGTAACTACTGGTGCAGAAAGCTTTTATACTATCGTTTCGATACTTCAGTGTCAGTCATGACTAAACTTCTTGGCCATTCTAAACCCAATGCACAATGGACATCATAATACTGTACTGACACCAAGTTCACACTATTTTTACAAACACTGCTAATACACATCCGGTTACCAGCGTGTTGCTAGGTGCAAAGACATTACCATATATGGTCACTGGAGTCTGGAGTGAAAGAATCTGATGATGTCGATATCCTGGAGGCCTTGGCACGGGAAAGAGCTTGTTGTGACGGCCTGGGTGGAGGATAATCGGACAGAATGGGACGACATCCATGCACATGTACTGCGAAGAACATGACTTGTACAGTACACTCTCACCTTCACACAATCATGGCGATTTCCTTTTTCTGTGCCCTGTTCTGTGGCTGAGTGTGTCAGTCTTGTAGTGAACTAACACACTACAGCCCTGCCTCAGTTTGTTACTTTGCCTGACGATTGATAGATTCAAGAAACTGAGTATTTGCTTTCTCCATCAACCACCATGATTCCACAACGGTGCTCACCAGCCAACCTTGACAAGTAGTTGCCACAGAAGACTTTCAAGAAAGCGACACATCCATTTTGTACTCAGTCCCTTCATACAGGTGTCTCGGCGACTACCGCCGGGTATAGAACTCTCTTCAGTGAAGTTCAGAAGGTTGATTTTGTTGAATGGCTAATACATGTAGGTGGGCAAAAGCACCCCGGTTTTGTACCGAAAGGAGAAACATATTGCGCGCCCAAAGGACGAAGATTTAGGGCTAAGGAAGAGAGCAGAAAAGAGCAGAGTGCAAAGTGCCGTGATACAATAACAAAACAGAGTAAGCTGGTCATCTGAAGTGCTAGTGCTAGTAGTCACTAAATCAACGTCAACTACAATTATCAAGCCACATATCTGCAACGTCACGAGGGTGCTGGCAAAAGTCCTGCCGCCGTGCAGCCCAATACGTGGCTCAAAAACGTGATTTTTTTGACTTGCCGCGTGCTTGTGCAAAAGTCCTGCTGCACGGCGCTCAAAAACGTGATTTTTTGGACTTGGAACAAAATTCTGCACACTTTCGCGTGTTTCCATGATACGACAAATTGCGCACGGTCTGCTCACATTCAAATACAGTGCTGCCAACAAATGACAGCGTGCAACAAAAAAGTCTTTCCTTGCAAGGGCACATTTTAGGCCATAACTCTTGAACGGCTAGTCAGATCGGGACACAATTTTCAGAGATTTGCACCTATTCAAGCTCTTTCAGCTGACGTAGCACTCAATCTGAATTTACAAATTACTTTTTTTTCAGCGAATTTTGGGTAGTCTTTAAAAGTGACTTGTCCAGTTGGCCGCTAGCGCGCTCTACATGTATAACGAAACATCTACAGTAGCAAGGGAAAATGTGGAAAATTTGCAAAAAGGTCGGGCCAATGGCATACGCGATTAAAGTCGCACGCAGTGAGTCGTACAATACTGTGCCTCCAATCACTGGATCCATTTTTGATTGGGCTCAGTTGTACGAATCCCCGCTCCACCGACATTCAGGGAATCTCAATTCACAGTCCGGCCCTGATGCGCTTACCATAGGCGACTAACAGTAACTACTGGTGCAGAAAGCTTTTATACTATCGTTTCGATACTTCAGTGTCAGTGATGACTAAACTTCTTGGCCATTCTGAACCCAATGCACAATGGACATCATAATACTGTACTGACACCAAGTTCACACTATTTTTACAAACACTGCTAATACACATCCGGTTACCAGCGTGTTGCTAGGTGCAAAGACATTACCATATATGGTCACTGGAGTCTGGAGTGAAAGAATCTGATGATGTCGATATCCTGGAGGCCTTGGCACGGGAAAGAGCTTGTTGTGACGGCCTGGGTGGAGGATAATCGGACAGAATGGGACGACATCCATGCACATGTACTGCGAAGAACATGTACAGTACACTCTCACTCACCTTCACACAATCATGGCGATTTCCTTTTTCTGTGCCCTGTTCTGTGGCTGAGTGTGTCAGTCTTGTAGTGAACTAACACACTACAGCCCTGCCTCAGTTTGTTACTTTGCCTGACGATTGATAGATTCAAGAAACTGAGTATTTGCTTTCTCCATCAACCACCATGATTCCACAACGGCGCTCACCAGCCAACCTTGACAAGTAGTTGCCACAGAAGACTTTCAAGAAAGCGACACATCCATTTTGTACTCAGTCCCTTCATACAGGTGTCTCGGCGACTACCGCCGGGTATAGAACTCTCTTCAGTGAAGTTCAGAAGGTTGATTTTGTTGAATGGCTAATACATGTAGGTGGGCAAAAGCACCCCGGTTTTGTACCGAAAGGAGAAACATATTGCGCGTCCAAAGGACGAAGATTTAGGGCTAAGGAAGAGAGCAGAAAAGAGCAGAGTGCAAAGTGCCGTGATACAATAACAAAACAGAGTAAGCTGGTCATCTGAAGTGCTAGTGCTAGTAGTCACTAAATCAACGTCAACTACAATTATCAAGCCACATATCTGCAACGTCACGAGGGTGCTGGCAAAAGTTCTGCCGCCGTGCAGCCCAATACGTGGCTCAAAAACGTGATTTTTTTGACTTGCCGCGTGCTTGTGCAAAAGTCCTGCTGCACGGCGCTCAAAAACGTGATTTTTTGGACTTGGAACAAAATTCTGCACACTTTCGCGTGTTTCCATGATACGACAAGTTGCGCACGGTCTGCTCACATTCAAATACAGTGCTGCCAACAAATGACAGCGTGCAACAAAAAAGTCTTTCCTTGCAAGGGCACATTTTAGGCCATAACTCTTGAACGGCTAGTCAGATCGGGACACAATTTTCAGAGAATTTGCACCTATTCAAGCTCTTTCAGCTGACGTAGCACTCAATCTGAATTTACAAATTACTTTTTTTTCAGCGAATTTTGGGTAGTCTTTAAAAGTGACTTGTCCAGTTGGCCGCTAGCGCGCTCTACATGTATAACGAAACATCTACAGTAGCAAGGGAAAGTGTGGAAAATTGGCAAAAAGGTCGGGCCAATGGCATACGCGATTAAAGTCGCACGCAGTGAGTCGTACAATACTGTGCCTCCAATCACTGGATCCATTTTTGATTGGGCTCAGTTGTACGAATCCCCGCTCCACCGACATTCAGGGAATCTCAATTCACAGGCCGGCCCTGATGCGCTTACCATAGGCGACTAACAGTAACTACTGGTGCAGAAAGCTTTTATACTATCGTTTCGATACTTCAGTGTCAGTCATGACTAAACTTCTTGGCCATTCTAAACCCAATGCACAATGGACATCATAATACTGTACTGACACCAAGTTCACACTATTTTTACAAACACTGCTAATACACATCCGGTTACCAGCGTGTTGCTAGGTGCAAAGACATTACCATATATGGTCACTGGAGTCTGGAGTGAAAGAATCTGATGATGTAGATATCCTGGAGGCCTTGGCACGGGAAAGAGCTTGTTGTGACGGCCTGGGTGGAGCATAATCGGACAGAATGGGACGACATCCATGCACATGTACTGCGAAGAACATGACTTGTACAGTACACTCTCACCTTCACACAATCATGGCGATTTCCTTTTTCTGTGCCCTGTTCTGTGGCTGAGTGTGTCAGTCTTGTAGTGAACTAACACACTACAGCCCTGCCTCAGTTTGTTACTTTGCCTGACGATTGATAGATTCAAGAAACTGAGTATTTGCTTTCTCCATCAACCACCATGATTCCACAACGGCGCTCACCAGCCAACCTTGACAAGTAGTTGCCACAGAAGACTTTCAAGAAAGCGACACATCCATTTTGTACTCAGTCCCTTCATACAGGTGTCTCGGCGACTACCGCCGGGTATAGAACTCTCTTCAGTGAAGTTCAGAAGGTTGATTTTGTTGAATGGCTAATACATGTAGGTGGGCAAAAGCACCCCGGTTTTGTACCGAAAGGAGAAACATATTGCGCGCCCAAAGGACGAAGATTTAGGGCTAAGGAAGAGAGCAGAAAAGAGCAGAGTGCAAAGTGCCGTGATACAATAACAAAACAGAGTAAGCTGGTCATCTGAAGTGCTAGTGCTAGTAGTCACTAAATCAACGTCAACTACAATTATCAAGCCACATATCTGCAACGTCACGAGGGTGCTGGCAAAAGTCCTGCCGCCGTGCAGCCCAATACGTGGCTCAAAAACGTGATTTTTTTGACTTGCCGCGTGCTTGTGCAAAAGTCCTGCTGCACGGCGCTCAAAAACGTGATTTTTTGGACTTGGAACAAAATTCTGCACACTTTCGCGTGTTTCCATGATACGACAATTTGCGCACGGTCTGCTCACATTCAAATACAGTGCTGCCAGCAAATGACAGCGTGCAACAAAAAAGTCTTTCCTTGCAAGAGCACATTTTAGGCTATAACTCTTGAACGGCTAGTCAGATCGGGACACAATTTTCAGAGAATTTGCACCTATTCAAGCACTTTCAACTGACGTAGCACTCAATCTGAATTTACAAATTACTTTTTTTTCAGCGAATTTTGGGTAGTCTGCCACCTTTTAAAAGTGACTTGTCCAGTTGGCCGCTAGCGCGCTCTACATGTATAACGAAACACCTACAGTAGCAAGGGAAAATGTGGAAAATTGGCAAAAAGGTCGGGCCAATGGCATACGCGATTAAAGTCGCACGCAGTGAGTCGTACAATACTGTGCCTCCAATCACTGGATCCATTTTTGATTGGGCTCAGTTGTACGAATCCCCGCTCCACCGACATTCAGGGAATCTCAATTCACAGGCCGGCCCTGATGCGCTTACCATAGGCGACTAACAGTAACTACTGGTGCAGAAAGCTTTTATACTATCGTTTCGATACTTCAGTGTCAGTCATGACTAAACTTCTTGGCCATTCTAAACCCAATGCACAATGGACATCATAATACTGTACTGACACCAAGTTCACACTATTTTTACAAACACTGCTAATACACATCCGGTTACCAGCGTGTTGCTAGGTGCAAAGACATTACCATATATGGTCACTGGAGTCTGGAGTGAAAGAATCTGATGATGTAGATATCCTGGAGGCCTTGGCACGGGAAAGAGCTTGTTGTGACGGCCTGGGTGGAGCATAATCGGACAGAATGGGACGACATCCATGCACATGTACTGCGAAGAACATGACTTGTACAGTACACTCTCACCTTCACACAATCATGGCGATTTCCTTTTTCTGTGCCCTGTTCTGTGGCTGAGTGTGTCAGTCTTGTAGTGAACTAACACACTACAGCCCTGCCTCAGTTTGTTACTTTGCCTGACGATTGATAGATTCAAGAAACTGAGTATTTGCTTTCTCCATCAACCACCATGATTCCACAACGGCGCTCACCAGCCAACCTTGACAAGTAGTTGCCACAGAAGACTTTCAAGAAAGCGACACATCCATTTTGTACTCAGTCCCTTCATACAGGTGTCTCGGCGACTACCGCCGGGTATAGAACTCTCTTCAGTGAAGTTCAGAAGGTTGATTTTGTTGAATGGCTAATACATGTAGGTGGGCAAAAGCACCCCGGTTTTGTACCGAAAGGAGAAACATATTGCGCGCCCAAAGGACGAAGATTTAGGGCTAAGGAAGAGAGCAGAAAAGAGCAGAGTGCAAAGTGCCGTGATACAATAACAAAACAGAGTAAGCTGGTCATCTGAAGTGCTAGTGCTAGTAGTCACTAAATCAACGTCAACTACAATTATCAAGCCACATATCTGCAACGTCACGAGGGTGCTGGCAAAAGTCCTGCCGCCGTGCAGCCCAATACGTGGCTCAAAAACGTGATTTTTTTGACTTGCCGCGTGCTTGTGCAAAAGTCCTGCTGCACGGCGCTCAAAAACGTGATTTTTTGGACTTGGAACAAAATTCTGCACACTTTCGCGTGTTTCCATGATACGACAATTTGCGCACGGTCTGCTCACATTCAAATACAGTGCTGCCAGCAAATGACAGCGTGCAACAAAAAAGTCTTTCCTTGCAAGAGCACATTTTAGGCTATAACTCTTGAACGGCTAGTCAGATCGGGACACAATTTTCAGAGAATTTGCACCTATTCAAGCACTTTCAACTGACGTAGCACTCAATCTGAATTTACAAATTACTTTTTTTTCAGCGAATTTTGGGTAGTCTGCCACCTTTTAAAAGTGACTTGTCCAGTTGGCCGCTAGCGCGCTCTACATGTATAACGAAACACCTACAGTAGCAAGGGAAAATGTGGAAAATTGGCAAAAAGGTCGGGCCAATGGCATACGCGATTAAAGTCGCACGCAGTGAGTCGTACAATACTGTGCCTCCAATCACTGGATCCATTTTTGATTGGGCTCAGTTGTACGAATCCCCGCTCCACCGACATTCAGGGAATCTCAATTCACAGGCCGGCCCTGATGCGCTTACCATAGGCGACTAACAGTAACTACTGGTGCAGAAAGCTTTTATACTATCGTTTCGATACTTCAGTGTCAGTCATGACTAAACTTCTTGGCCATTCTAAACCCAATGCACAATGGACATCATAATACTGTACTGACACCAAGTTCACACTATTTTTACAAACACTGCTAATACACATCCGGTTACCAGCGTGTTGCTAGGTGCAAAGACATTACCATATATGGTCACTGGAGTCTGGAGTGAAAGAATCTGATGATGTCGATATCCTGGAGGCCTTGGCACGGGAAAGAGCTTGTTGTGACGGCCTGGGTGAAGGATAATCGGACAGAATGGGACGACATCCATGCACATGTACTGCGAAGAACATGTACAGTACACTCTCACTCACCTTCTCACAATCATGGCGATTTCCTTTTTCTGTGCCCTGTTCTGTGGCTGAGTGGGTCAGTCTTGTAGTGAACTAACACACTATAGCCCTGCCTCAGTTTGTTACTTTGCCTGACGATTGATAGATTCAAGAAACTGAGTATTTGCTTTCTCCATCAACCACCATGATTCCACAACGGCGCTCACCAGCCAACCTTGACAAGTAGTTGCCACAGAAGACTTTCAAGAAAGCGACACATCCATTTTGTACTCAGTCCCTTCATACAGGTGTCTCGGCGACTACCGCCGGGTATAGAACTCTCTTCAGTGAAGTTCAGAAGGTTGATTTTGTTGAATGGCTAATACATGTAGGTGGGCAAAAGCACCCCGGTTTTGTACCGAAAGGAGAAACATATTGCGCGCCCAAAGGACGAAGATTTAGGGCTAAGGAAGAGAGAAGAAAAGAGCAGAGTGCAAAGTGCCGTGATACAATAACAAAACAGATTAATTAAGCTGGTCATCTGAAGTGCTAGTGCTAGTAGTCACTAAATCAACGTCAACTACAATTATCAAGCCACATATCTGCAACGTCACGAGGGTGCTGGCAAAAGTCCTGCCGCCGTGCAGCCCAATACGTGGCTCAAAAACGTGATTTTTTTGACTTGCCGCGTGCTTGTGCAAAAGTCCTGCTGCACGGCGCTCAAAAACGTGATTTTTTGGACTTGGAACAAAATTCTGCACACTTTCGCGTGTTTCCATGATACGACAAGTTGCACACGGTCTGCTCACATTCAAATACAGTGCTGCCAACAAATGACAGCGTGCAACAAAAAAGTCTTTCCTTGCAAGGGCACATTTTAGGCCATAACTGTTGAACGGCTAGTCAGATCGGGACACAATTTTCAGAGAATAGACCGATCCCCTTATTATTGTCTGGGTTCGAGCAAGGGGGCAACTCCGCAGTCGCGTGGGATCCTGCTGCACACACGCGACCAACCCCATCTCGGCCGGTCGGCCGTGCGCGACTTCTCGCATGCGAAGTGCATGCAGAGCACGCGAAATCTACATGCAGTGCAAGCCTGTCTACAAAAAATGTCACAAGGACTTTTGATTTGAGCTGTTTTGTTTTTGTTTAGACGTCTTCGTTTTTACGACTTCAGGATGCCTTCTCAGGATCATTGCTGCGAATCCTCACTGTCAGAACAGGAGGACGATGCAAACAAGTCATTTCACTCCTTTCCTCGTGTGGAGCCACAGCGGCCTGGAGCAAGCGGATCCAGGCTATGCCCCGTGAGGAAGGACGTAGTTTTAGGGTCACTCTGAATAGTTGCAGCGATCATTTCGATCCCGAAATCGAAATCGTTTTGCCCAGCTCTACAAGGGCAGGATGAGTCCAGGAACCCGAACCGCTGTCCTACGGTACCAGGTTTGCTTTTCGCAAGAGAGTGGAGTCTGGATGCCCTGCTCCCCATGCTCGCAAAACAGTATTTGCTGAGCCTAGTGCAGTTCGGTCATGGAAGTGCAGCGTCTGCATCACGAGCTCCCCATGCTCCCAAACCAGTATTTTGCTGAGAGGCAACGGTACTTTGAGTTGGAAAGGAACCTGGCTTAGTGCAGTTTGGTCCTGTAATGAAAGTGCAGCATCTGCATCAGGAGCTGGCAGCAAGTAGAGCTCGTGTACAGAGTCTCGTGGAGCAGTTGGACGATGTGAGGACTGGGGTGAAGAAAGCCGAAAAACAGCTTACGTACAGTAACATAAAGAAAGACTCTGAGCCCGTCCAGTTTCTGACTGGTTTGCCTTCAGGTGTTTGGACCGCTCTGTGGGACTTCTTTGAGCCTAGCCGAGAAAATGTACTGCGCCGCGCCGGATCTGCGAAGACGGAAGCTGAGGGACGGCGGATACAGTTGGAGGTGGCCGTAAATCGCCAATGAGCATGTAATGGAGGATCTGCAGTGATGATTTCAATACTGTCCACCAGTACAACGCATTACCAGACTGGCATATAATCATGATAATATTATCCATTTCGCAATCACTGTCATTGCTTTCTTAGATCTCCAATCATCAATATCGGACCATAAACCGTCTATCATCTTATATTATATCATCATTAATATCCTGCTGCTATCCTCCTCTAACGATGAGCTCGAAGAAAGGAAACAGCTGTCTAGAGGCGTAAACAATATCTGTCAACGGTAGTGTCCTTGCTGTGCTGGTGTGTTTATGCTTCGTGCATTAGTTCGGCCAAGAGCGCATGGTGGTGGCGGGTTGAGGATGTAGTACAGCGGAGTATGACCGAAAGCTCTGTCACAATGTATTTTATTAGGAAGGTATAGAAACAGAAAAACAACTGTATCTTGATCTTGGGCGTAAACCGTGGCAGCCTGTCTCGCATTAAATATACTAGAAAATAGTTCACTCTGAACATGCAGTCTTCCTAAGAGAGAGAGAGAGGGGGGGGGTATATTCATACTCATAGGTTCGAAAGAACCGCACACACACTTTGTTGCAGACAGCGGCAAGCTTTGGCCCTCGTACTTCGAAGAGGGAGCAATCCACTGTGCTACGCTTGCGATTAACAGCAAGCTTCGATCTTTCAAAGGTACGACTCATCACTGGCTCTGGGGTAATGTTGCTGGAACAAATGCCCCATTGCCGACTGAGGGCCAGGGAGCACGCAATCTACCTTCATGGGCGAGAAGTGTTCCAGCACAAGAAGCAGCACGAATACATGCTGACAAAGACCACCATCACCACCAGCCGGCACACAGCACTTCAAACACCATCCACTCCGTCCATGTGTTTGCACTGTCCTCCTCTAGCTCTTCACGCTCAACAAATACCACCACGCACTGCTCATCAGGTTTTTTTATTCTTCCTCTGGATTGGCTAGCCCTTCGACTTGACAAAACAGCGATCACCACTGCTATCGTCACCTCATAGCAGGCGCTTCCACCAGTGGATTTTCCTGTCTTTGCAAGGAGTCCAAGGATGGCTGCTGTTGTCACTACAGGCAAATCAGAAGTACTTTAGTGGCTGATGTCCAACCAGATCGTTGGAAAATCGATTTTTCCACTTCAGGGCTGCTGATCGCGATCGCGACTTGGTGACTTCGCAGCACCACGGTTACCTTCATAGAAGATGGCTCTGGAGAGGAAAAGGCAGACCAGAAAAAGGTTACTATTATCTTCATCACCGATCTCAAGGAGAAAGAAATACGGTCTGCTGTAGCCTAGGCACAAAATAAATCTCACAACACGATTCGCGATTCGAATATTTCAACAAAAAAGAACTTACCTCTGGAGTAACTCCTGTTTGTGGCCCGAGATCGTTCCCTCCCGCGCCTTGAAAAAATCCTGCAGCTGCATCACAGTCCATGTCTCTCTCGGAAACTCTGCTCCTACCAGCAGGAGGTTCAGCACCGCTCGAAGCCATCGCAAACCACTTGAACTAAGCAGAAGACATTCGAAAACAAACCTGAAACACACTGTCAAAGATGCTGTCACGTTCAAAAACTAGCTCGATCGCGAGTGAGGTTGCCCCCGTGCTCGAACCCAGTATAATAAGGGGATCGGTCTATTTGCACCTATTCAAGCTCTTTCAACTGACGTAGCACTCAATCTGAATTTACAAATTACTTTTTTTTCAGCGAATTTTGGGTAGTCTGCCACCTTTTAAAAGTGACTTGTCCAGTTGGCCGCTAGCGCGCTCTACATGTATAACGAAACATCTACAGTAGCAAGGGAAAATGTGGAAAATTGGCAAAAAGCTCGGGCCAATGGCATACGCGATTAAAGTCGCACGCAGTGAGTCGTACAATACTGTGCCTCCAATCACTGGATCCATTTTTGATTGGGCTCAGTTGTACGAATCCCCGCTCCACCGACATTCAGGGAATCTCAATTCACAGGCCGGCCCTGATGCGCTTACCATAGGCGACTAACAGTAACTACTGGTGCAGAAAGCTTTTATACTATCGTTTCGATACTTCAGTGTCAGTCATGACTAAACTTCTTGGCCATTCTAAACCCAATGCACAATGGACATCATAATACTGTACTGACACCAAGTTCACACTATTTTTACAAACACTGCTAATACACATCCGGTTACCAGCGTGTTGCTAGGTGCAAAGACATTACCATATATGGTCACTGGAGTCTGGAGTGAAAGAATCTGATGATGTCGATATCCTGGAGGCCTTGGCACGGGAAAGAGCTTGTTGTGACGGCCTGGGTGGAGGATAATCGGACAGAATGGGACGACATCCATGCACATGTACTGCGAAGAACATGACTTGTACAGTACACTCTCACCTTCACACAATCATGGCGATTTCCTTTTTCTGTGCCCTGTTCTGTGGCTGAGTGTGTCAGTCTTGTAGTGAACTAACACACTACAGCCCTGCCTCAGTTTGTTACTTTGCCTGACGATTGATAGATTCAAGAAACTGAGTATTTGCTTTCTCCATCAACCACCATGATTCCACAACGGCGCTCACCAGCCAACCTTGACAAGTAGTTGCCACAGAAGACTTTCAAGAAAGCGACACATCCATTTTGTACTCAGTCCCTTCATACAGGTGTCTCGGCGACTACCGCCGGGTATAGAACTCCCTTCAGTGAAGTTCAGAAGGTTGATTTTGTTGAATGGCTAATACATGTAGGTGGGCAAAAGCACCCCGGTTTTGTACCGAAAGGAGAAACATATTGCGCGCCCAAAGGACGAAGATTTAGGGCTAAGGAAGAGAGCAGAAAAGAGCAGAGTGCAAAGTGCCGTGATACAATAACAAAACAGAGTAAGCTGGTCATCTGAAGTGCTAGTGCTAGTAGTCACTAAATCAACGTCAACTACAATTATCAAGCCACATATCTGCAACGTCACGAGGGTGCTGGCAAAAGTCCTGCCGCCGTGCAGCCCAATACGTGGCTCAAAAACGTGATTTTTTTGACTTGCCGCGTGCTTGTGCAAAAGTCCTGCTGCACGGCGCTCAAAAACGTGATTTTTTGGACTTGGAACAAAATTCTGCACACTTTCGCGTGTTTCCATGATACGACAAGTTGCGCACGGTCTGCTCACATTCAAATACAGTGCTGCCAACAAATGACAGCGTGCAACAAAAAAGTCTTTCCTTGCAAGGGCACATTTTAGGCCATAACTGTTGAATGGCTAGTCAGATCGGGACACAATTTTCAGAGAATTTGCACCTATTCAAGCTCTTTCAACTGACGTAGCACTCAATCTGAATTTACAAATTACTTTTTTTTCAACGAATTTTGGGTAGTCTGCCACCTTTTAAAAGTGACTTGTCCAGTTGGCCGCTAGCGCGCTCTACATGTATAACGAAACATCTACAGTAGCAAGGGAAAATGTGGAAAATTGGCAAAAAGGTCGGGCCAATGGCATACGCGATTAAAGTCGCACGCAGTGAGTCGTACAATACTGTGCCTCCAATCACTGGATCCATTTTTGATTGGGCTCAGTTGTACGAATCCCCGCTCCACCGACATTCAGGGAATCTCAATTCACAGGCCGGCCCTGATGCGCTTACCATAGGCGACTAACAGTAACTACTGGTGCAGAAAGCTTTTATACTATCGTTTCGATACTTCAGTGTCAGTCATGACTAAACTTCTTGGCCATTCTAAACCCAATGCACAATGGACATCATAATACTGTACTGACACCAAGTTCACACTATTTTTACAAACACTGCTAATACACATCCGGTTACCAGCGTGTTGCTAGGTGCAAAGACATTACCATATATGGTCACTGGAGTCTGGAGTGAAAGAATCTGATGATGTCGATATCCTGGAGGCCTTGGCACGGGAAAGAGCTTGTTGTGACGGCCTGGGTGGAGGATAATCGGACAGAATGGGACGACATCCATGCACATGTACTGCGAAGAACATGACTTGTACAGTACACTCTCACCTTCACACAATCATGGCGATTTCCTTTTTCTGTGCCCTGTTCTGTGGCTGAGTGTGTCAGTCTTGTAGTGAACTAACACACTACAGCCCTGCCTCAGTTTGTTACTTTGCCTGACGATTGATAGATTCAAGAAACTGAGTATTTGCTTTCTCCATCAACCACCATGATTCCACAACGGCGCTCACCAGCCAACCTTGACAAGTAGTTGCCACAGAAGACTTTCAAGAAAGCGACACATCCATTTTGTACTCAGTCCCTTCATACAGGTGTCTCGGCGACTACCGCCGGGTATAGAACTCCCTTCAGTGAAGTTCAGAAGGTTGATTTTGTTGAATGGCTAATACATGTAGGTGGGCAAAAGCACCCCGGTTTTGTACCGAAAGGAGAAACATATTGCGCGCCCAAAGGACGAAGATTTAGGGCTAAGGAAGAGAGCAGAAAAGAGCAGAGTGCAAAGTGCCGTGATACAATAACAAAACAGAGTAAGCTGGTCATCTGAAGTGCTAGTGCTAGTAGTCACTAAATCAACGTCAACTACAATTATCAAGCCACATATCTGCAACGTCACGAGGGTGCTGGCAAAAGTCCTGCCGCCGTGCAGCCCAATACGTGGCTCAAAAACGTGATTTTTTTGACTTGCCGCGTGCTTGTGCAAAAGTCCTGCTGCACGGCGCTCAAAAACGTGATTTTTTGGACTTGGAACAAAATTCTGCACACTTTCGCGTGTTTCCATGATACGACAAGTTGCGCACGGTCTGCTCACATTCAAATACAGTGCTGCCAACAAATGACAGCGTGCAACAAAAAAGTCTTTCCTTGCAAGGGCACATTTTAGGCCATAACTGTTGAATGGCTAGTCAGATCGGGACACAATTTTCAGAGAATTTGCACCTATTCAAGCTCTTTCAACTGACGTAGCACTCAATCTGAATTTACAAATTACTTTTTTTTCAGCGAATTTTGGGTAGTCTGCCACCTTTTAAAAGTGACTTGTCCAGTTGGCCGCTAGCGCGCTCTACATGTATAACGAAACATCTACAGTAGCAAGGGAAAATGTGGAAAATTGGCAAAAAGGTCGGGCCAATGGCATACGCGATTAAAGTCGCACGCAGTGAGTCGTACAATACTGTGCCTCCAATCACTGGATCCATTTTTGATTGGGCTCAGTTGTACGAATCCCCGCTCCACCGACATTCAGGGAATCTCAATTCACAGGCCGGCCCTGATGCGCTTACCATAGGCGACTAACAGTAACTACTGGTGCAGAAAGCTTTTATACTATCGTTTCGATACTTCAGTGTCAGTCATGACTAAACTTCTTGGCCATTCTAAACCCAATGCACAATGGACATCATAATACTGTACTGACACCAAGTTCACACTATTTTTACAAACACTGCTAATACACATCCGGTTACCAGCGTGTTGCTAGGTGCAAAGACATTACCATATATGGTCACTGGAGTCTGGAGTGAAAGAATCTGATGATGTCGATATCCTGGAGGCCTTGGCACGGGAAAGAGCTTGTTGTGACGGCCTGGGTGGAGGATAATCGGACAGAATGGGACGACATCCATGCACATGTACTGCGAAGAACATGACTTGTACAGTACACTCTCACCTTCACACAATCATGGCGATTTCCTTTTTCTGTGCCCTGTTCTGTGGCTGAGTGTGTCAGTCTTGTAGTGAACTAACACACTACAGCCCTGCCTCAGTTTGTTACTTTGCCTGACGATTGATAGATTCAAGAAACTGAGTATTTGCTTTCTCCATCAACCACCATGATTCCACAACGGCGCTCACCAGCCAACCTTGACAAGTAGTTGCCACAGAAGACTTTCAAGAAAGCGACACATCCATTTTGTACTCAGTCCCTTCATACAGGTGTCTCGGCGACTACCGCCGGGTATAGAACTCCCTTCAGTGAAGTTCAGAAGGTTGATTTTGTTGAATGGCTAATACATGTAGGTGGGCAAAAGCACCCCGGTTTTGTACCGAAAGGAGAAACATATTGCGCGCCCAAAGGACGAAGATTTAGGGCTAAGGAAGAGAGCAGAAAAGAGCAGAGTGCAAAGTGCCGTGATACAATAACAAAACAGAGTAAGCTGGTCATCTGAAGTGCTAGTGCTAGTAGTCACTAAATCAACGTCAACTACAATTATCAAGCCACATATCTGCAACGTCACGAGGGTGCTGGCAAAAGTCCTGCCGCCGTGCAGCCCAATACGTGGCTCAAAAACGTGATTTTTTTGACTTGCCGCGTGCTTGTGCAAAAGTCCTGCTGCACGGCGCTCAAAAACGTGATTTTTTGGACTTGGAACAAAATTCTGCACACTTTCGCGTGTTTCCATGATACGACAAGTTGCGCACGGTCTGCTCACATTCAAATACAGTGCTGCCAACAAATGACAGCGTGCAACAAAAAAGTCTTTCCTTGCAAGGGCACATTTTAGGCCATAACTGTTGAACGGCTAGTCAGATCGGGACACAATTTTCAGAGAATTTGCACCTATTCAAGCTCTTTCAACTGACGTAGCACTCAATCTGAATTTACAAATTACTTTTTTTTCAGCGAATTTTGGGTAGTCTGCCACCTTTTAAAAGTGACTTGTCCAGTTGGCCGCTAGCGCGCTCTACATGTATAACGAAACATCTACAGTAGCAAGGGAAAATGTGGAAAATTGGCAAAAAGGTCGGGCCAATGGCATACGCGATTAAAGTCGCACGCAGTGAGTCGTACAATACTGTGCCTCCAATCACTGGATCCATTTTTGATTGGGCTCAGTTGTACGAATCCCCGCTCCACCGACATTCAGGGAATCTCAATTCACAGGCCGGCCCTGATGCGCTTACCATAGGCGACTAACAGTAACTACTGGTGCAGAAAGCTTTTATACTATCGTTTCGATACTTCAGTGTCAGTCATGACTAAACTTCTTGGCCATTCTAAACCCAATGCACAATGGACATCATAATACTGTACTGACACCAAGTTCACACTATTTTTACAAACACTGCTAATACACATCCGGTTACCAGCGTGTTGCTAGGTGCAAAGACATTACCATATATGGTCACTGGAGTCTGGAGTGAAAGAATCTGATGATGTCGATATCCTGGAGGCCTTGGCACGGGAAAGAGCTTGTTGTGACGGCCTGGGTGGAGGATAATCGGACAGAATGGGACGACATCCATGCACATGTACTGCGAAGAACATGTACAGTACACTCTCACTCACCTTCACACAATCATGGCGATTTCCTTTTTCTGTGCCCTGTTCTGTGGCTGAGTGTGTCAGTCTTGTAGTGAACTAACACACTACAGCCCTGCCTCAGTTTGTTACTTTGCCTGACGATTGATAGATTCAAGAAACTGAGTATTTGCTTTCTCCATCAACCACCATGATTCCACAACGGCGCTCACCAGCCAACCTTGACAAGTAGTTGCCACAGAAGACTTTCAAGAAAGCGACACATCCATTTTGTACTCAGTCCCTTCATACAGGTGTCTCGGCGACTACCGCCGGGTATAGAACTCTCTTCAGTGAAGTTCAGAAGGTTGATTTTGTTGAATGGCTAATACATGTAGGTGGGCAAAAGCACCCCGGTTTTGTACCGAAAGGAGAAACATATTGCGCGCCCAAAGGACGAAGATTGAGGGCTAAGGAAGAGAGCAGAAAAGAGCAGAGTGCAAAGTGCCGTGATACAATAACAAAACAGAGTTTTTTTTTTTTTTTTTTTCTATTGGGAACACAGCCCTACAAAGAGACATGTGGAGACAAACACGAGACAAGACACAGGGGATGTAGGGACGACGTGCCGATGTACAGGGAGCAACTCGACCGACCAGGGGTCTCGGCGTTAGCGTTGCAACCTGGCATCGAAAAAAAGGGGGGTTGCATGGTCAGGTAGCAAAAATAATAATTTGGTGCGAGAAAGGGGCGCTAGTATTGCACCAAATAATATAAATTAATACGTGTAATGACTAAACCAGAAGGGAAAATGAAGAAAGAGGACAGTAATCATAACAAGCAAGTAGTAGTAGAGAGGTAAATACTAAATGGGTCTCAAATCTCAATATCATCGTCACAGGTACTGTGTGGACCACAGCCATCTCTTTCGGATTAGATCCTTACATACGTTGACCTTGAAGGTTTGGAGGCGTCTTGAATGAGGCTCGTGAAGCAGGAGGTCCGCAGGCAGGTTGTTCCAGGGTGTGAAGGCGAAGAAGGGGAAGGATCGCAGGAGGTAGTCAGGGGCTGTGCGAGGGGGTGTCCACTTCAGCTGAAAGGCATGGTGCGTCTGACGTGTTTGCCGTGTGCACATGCTAGCTACGGCAGGGGGCTTGGTTGGTGGCAGCATGGCCTTTACCTGGGGAGGCCCTGGAATGTAGTGCAGCTTGAACAAGTATGACAGGGCTGCCACCATCCGACGAAGCTGAAGACTTTGGAGGATGGTTCCAGGTCCCAGGAAATGCAGGGCACGTTGCTGAACCTTGTCCAGCTGGGCCATGTTAGTTGCGGCTGCGCTCGACCAGGCCAGTGGGGCATATTCAAGTAGGGTTCGCACGAATCCCTTGTAGACCGTCACTCGACCATGGTCGTCCAGGATGGGTGCTGCCTTTCGTAGGAAACCCAGCCTTTGGGAGGCGCGCAGTGCAACACTGCGAGTGTGCGCTCTGTAGGAGAGAGTGCGGTCGAGCATGACTCCCAGCAGCTTCAGGGTATCTGTCTCCTGGAGTGCTTCACCTCCAAAGGTGACTGGTGGAGTGCAGGGGGGAACGTGCTTGCGATGTAGAGTCATGCGCTGTGTCTTGGCTGGCTCAAAACAGATACGCCACTTGCGGCCCCACTCCTCAAGACTGTTGAGGGACCCTTGGAGGGAGGCGGTGGACTGTTGGAGATCGTCAGTTGGCTGTACTAAGCTGTAGAGTGTGGTGTCGTCTGCAAAGCTGCTCAGCTGCGTTCCTGGAGTTAAACATTGTTCAATGTCACAGGTGTATAGAAGGAAGAGGCTGGGTCCTAGGATGCTGCCTTGGGGGACACCAGCCTGGATGGGTTGAGCATCTGACGTCTGGCCTCCAACCACAACGCGGATGTTTCGGTTGGTGAGGTAGTCCTGTAGCCATACAAGCAGGCGTCCGTCGACGCCGGCCTGCTTTGCTTTGTACAGCACTCCTGTGTGCGATGCCCGGTCAAACGCACCGGCAATATCCACGGCGAGGACCTGGACACAACCGCCAGTACTTATGGTGTGGACCCATTCATGTTGGAGAGCCGTTAAGATATCTGCGGTTCCTCTACCACGTCGGAATCCAAACTGGCTGTTTGGTAAGTAAGCTGGTCATCTGAAGTGCTAGTGCTAGTAGTCACTAAATCAACGTCAACTACAATAATCAAGCCACATATCTGCAACGTCACGAGGGTGCTGGCAAAAGTCCTGCCGCCGTGCAGCCCAATACGTGGCTCAAAAACGCGATTTTTTTGACTTGCCGCGTGCTTGTGCAAAAGTCCTGCTGCACGGCACTCAAAAACGTGATTTTTTGGACTTGGAACAAAATTCTGCACACTTTCGCGTGTTTCCATGAAACGACAAGTTGCGCACGGTCTGCTCACATTCAAATACAGTGCTGCCAACAAATGACAGCGTGCAACAAAAAGTCTTTCCTTGCAAGGGCACATTTTAGGCCATAACTGTTGAACGGCTAGTCAGATCGGGACACAATTTTCAGAGAATTTGCACCTATTCAAGCTCTTTCAACTGACGTAGCACTCAATCTGAATTTACAAATTACTTTTTTTTCAGCGAATTTTGGGTAGTCTGCCACCTTTTAAAAGTGACTTGTCCAGTTGGCCGCTAGCGCGCTCTACATGTATAACGAAACATCTACAGTAGCAAGGGAAAATGTGGAAAATTGGCAAAAAGGTCGGGCCAATGGCATACGCGATTAAAGTCGCACGCAGTGAGTCGTACAATACTGTGCCTCCAATCACTGGATCCATTTTTGATTGGGCTCAGTTGTACGAATCCCCGCTCCACCGACATTCAGGGAATCTCAATTCACAGGCCGGCCCTGATGCGCTTACCATAGGCGACTAACAGTAACTACTGGTGCAGAAAGCTTTTATATACTATCGTTTCGATACTTCAGTGTCAGTCATGACTAAACTTCTTGGCCATTCTAAACCCAATGCACAATGGACATCATAATACTGTACTGACACCAAGTTCACACTATTTTTACAAACACTGCTAATACACATCCGGTTACCAGCGTGTTGCTAGGTGCAAAGACATTACCATATATGGTCACTGGAGTCTGGAGTGAAAGAATCTGATGATGTCGATATCCTGGAGGCCTTGGCACGGGAAAGAGCTTGTTGTGACGGCCTGGGTGGAGGATAATCGGACAGAATGGGACGACATCCATGCACATGTACTGCGAAGAACATGTACAGTACACTCTCACTCACCTTCACACAATCATGGCGATTTCCTTTTTCTGTGCCCTGTTCTGTGGCTGAGTGTGTCAGTCTTGTAGTGAACTAACACACTACAGCCCTGCCTCAGTTTGTTACTTTGCCTGACGATTGATAGATTCAAGAAACTGAGTATTTGCTTTCTCCATCAACCACCATGATTCCACAACGGCGCTCACCAGCCAACCTTGACAAGACAGTAGTTGCCACAGAAGACTTTCAAGAAAGCGACACATCCATTTTGTACTCAGTCCCTTCATACAGGTGTCTCGGCGACTACCGCCGGGTATAGAACTCTCTTCAGTGAAGTTCAGAAGGTTGATTTTGTTGAATGGCTAATACATGTAGGTGGGCAAAAGCACCCCGGTTTTGTACCGAAAGGAGAAACATATTGCGCGCCCAAAGGACGAAGATTTAGGGCTAAGGAAGAGAGCAGAAAAGAGCAGAGTGCAAAGTGCCGTGATACAATAATAGAACAGAGTAAGCTGGTCATATGAAGTGCTAGTGCTAGTAGCCAGTTGAGAAGGTGTGAATTCGATAGCTTGATACGCCAGTACACTGTTGAGTAGCAAGGAGGGGTCACAATTATGTAAGAGCTAACGACACCGCTATTTACACTTTGTCTGCAGAAGGTTCTATGCGTAAGGACTAAGGTTCATGATTGTACTCAAATCTGTGGACAGCAACTAAGGTACATGTACAAGTACCTGGAAGCTGCGTTAAGAGAGGTACGAAACCGTCTATCGCCGCGACCAGACCGAGACGTCCAGCTGCTTCTGCCCGGAGGGTCGGAATATGCAGATGATGTGGACTCCATCAGTACCGACCAAAAGTATCTAAAAAAATTGCCTTCCTACAATATCCTCTTCGTTAGCAGAGTGGAACTTGAAGATGAATGAGGGGAAGACGGAACACACCATGATAAGCAGACAAAAGGATCGAATAGAGGAACAGTGGCGACACACAATAAAGCTGGGCTCGATGCTTAGAGTGGATGAGGACATACATGTAGGCAGACGAAAGCGATTGGCTACAAGCGCACTGCACAGGATGTGGGGGATATGGCTGAGAGGGCAACACATCAGAGAGTCTCTACGAGTGCGCCTCTATAATGGCTTCATTCTACCAATCCTGCCTTATAACTGTGGCACATGGAGTCTCACGGTTAGTGTCAAGAAACGTGGAAGGCCGCGGAAACGCGAAGAGACAGATAGTGGTGATGCCACGAAGAGGCGAGATGACGGGACATTGGAGGAGACAACACGCAATGGAGCTAAGAATCGCACCTCGTCAATCAAGCAACATCTGTCAGCCCGTACCAATTGTCGTGAGTTGTACAGTGATAATGTTTTCTCAATATTGTCACGTGGTAGATGTGCGTTACATTTGGCTGTGTTAGAAGCTTTGTATATCCGTAAGTTAGATCCTGAACTTTGCGTACAGAAATAAAATGTGTTGTCGCTACAATTGTTTGGTGTTACTCCTCGTCGAGGTGGTAACAATGTAACTTAATTTGCTCACTATGTTGTTGTCACTATTATTATTTTCCTTCGAGTTTTGTGTCGTGCTAAACTTGATAATTTTCCACCTTGTCACGAGTGTTGTTATCTAATTATCTATACGCTATATAAGTTTTAGTCTTTCCAGCTTGAGCCATTCCCTGTATAATCCTTGATGAGAAGGGACCGAAAACGTTCGGATACTTATGACAAGTGCCTTATTATGACTGGATGTGTGTTTGCGTGGATATTTGCGACCCATAACTTACCTTCGTTTTAAAGTATTATCCGCCTCCGACCTCTTTAAAAAAAAATAATAATAATTTGAAACTCGGATGTTGAGCCATAAATAAATGTGGAAGAGAAAAGGACATATGGATACGATATATAGTATCATGTTACAGTGATGGAGAGTTACTCTTAACTCGTATCCATATGTCCTTTTCTCTTCCACAATAATAATAATAATAATAATAATAATGCTACAGCATTACATAATAGGTGTCAAACATAGTGCTAACGTATATAACTGAGTGCCGCCACAAAGCAAGAGGTGATACAGTGCAACATGACACAACATTTACATCTGATAACCAGCAATAATAATAATAATAATAATAATCGTAAAATGGCAATAAATAAGATAAATTGTGCACTCATAACAACAGCAAAAATGAAGAAAGTCAAGTTCCATAACGTTTTCTTGTGACTGTCATCAGTGGAACGCCGTCACATAAAAATGTAATAACTAAAACACACACTTATATACATGTAGCTAATATGGTTTCAGGTAGAAATACAGCAGCTAACAAGTACAAAAAGTGAAGTTTGCACCTTTGCAATGTGTGAATATAGTGTATGTGAGAAAGGTAGTGGCAGATGAATGTGATACTGTGTGAATGAATGTAATGGTGCGTGTGTATTACTTGACTTGACTTTCTTCATTTTTGCTGTTGTTATGAGTGCACAATTTATCTTATTTATTGCCATTTTGCTCCAACCCTTTGGGGTTGATTTTTTTTCTTCATAAACCCCCTCCTTTTTGTGGATGAGTGTGCTCTATATCATCTCATGTTACTCCACAAAAAAATTCAGGGGGTGTTTCCGCGGAGATAAGGCTGTTTGAGGTGTATTTCTAGGGGTGGGTGTATTTATCGATTTCGGTCTAAATTTGCTTGTTTTGGGGTCATATTTCAGATTTACCAGTTGTCTGGCTTCTTTTTGTGATTGCAAGTCCTTTCACACATCACAGTGAAGCATTTGAGCAAGAAAATCTGGCAATCAGCATTGACTACACAGAAAAATAGCAATTTTGGTACAAAAATGAACGTCGCAGAAATGCCCGTCCGCAAAGTACAATTGGGTGCACAGCTTCATAATTTCTTCATAGACATGCCCTTTTTATTCTATTTTTGGGATCCTCATACTTCATAGAAACTAGAAATATATAATTTTAGGGGGGTTACCGTGCATTTTAGACCTACAAAAATAAAAATAGGACAGAAAATTGGCCGATTTTCCACCATTCTTGGAATTGCTATTTTTCAGGTAATGTGATCATTCCTTGTGGTATCACTCCCATTTTTGTGTCAAAGCATTGAATGGTCCTCCAGATTGTTATAGTATACATGGAGACTAGATGAGGCCATGGTTCCTGGGCTTTTTAGCCCTTGATCTGGATATCGGCATGATCCATGCACATCGTTATTCATGATCCAGACCGAGGCCTACTGACCCTGAACGCAGTTCAGACCAGCTTTGCATCACAACTCTTGGAATCGTGCACTCCTAGTATTTCTCATAAGGCAACAGGCAAAGAGCTTGAGGAGGATAACAATAATATTATTATTATATTCTGGGCCAATAACTTCACAGTTTCATGTTTGTAGTACATGTACAATGTAGAGGCAGGTTCAACTCAATATTGGCAATGAACGACTGCTACTAGTGCTAGTAATTGTAGCACTCATTAGGTATAATCATAATACTATTCGCAATAACATGGAACAACCACAAGCATATGTGGGTGCATGCGCATTGCCCACATTGATACATACATGTACGCTTACATGCACATACTCACACTCACAATGAAGACCCCTTGCACACACAAATACATGTACGTCATATACGCGCACCTGCAATAGCATACACCCACATGTAAAATGCATGCTCTTGAGTTTAGTCACCATCTTCTGCTGTCCATGCACTTGTGCACGCGTCCGCACACACACAGACGTGTACTGCGCGCGCGCGTGCACACACACACACAAGATGTAGGCTCACACGCGTGCCTGCGTATGTGCATGCACGGTGCTTATGGGTACAGGTGCATGCATTCATCATAATAGGACTGGTGCGAGTAGTGTAGGTATATTTTCAAATCACTGGTGCTGTACAACACAACATTTACAAAATACTTCACACTCTGACAATAGAGAATAGTACTGCAAAACAACATACTCAATTTCAGTGCTGCATTTTATGCACATTATAATTCAAGTGGACGCAGGTGATGACTTACTGCTGGCGACGTTGGCAGCTGACAGGTCACAGCTTTCGTAAATAGCCCAAGTCACTGAGCAGTAGCTCACCAACGATTTACCACTCACTCAAGACTGCAATGTTTTCAGCGTAGCAATATATTTCGCCACTTGAGAATTAGAAGTGGATCCACTTACCAGAGTCTGTGCACCCACTTCAGTCTCTCTCTGCAAAAGGCGCTTACAGTAGGTTTTGGTCCCTGGTGTTACACAGCCATCGGGACGCTTGGCTCCGTTCTCCTTGGTCATTTTTTCGTCAAGCAAAATTATTCAGGATCTCGAGAAATCGAGCTGTGAAGTCAACTTCTTGCTCACACCACGTACCAGCGATGCTTTTGAAAACATGCCCTGCTATACCCACTGACACAACGGAAGAGAGAACAACAGGAACCTCGATGGGGCCCAGGGAAGACTACAGGTGAAGAAAGAAACAATATTCTCTGATATGACTGTCGATCGCGGAGTTCAAATTTTAGTAAGTTGAGATGGGACTTTCCCAACTTTTCGCACTTATCGGCAAAAACAAGACTTTTGCCTGCAAAAAACAGAGCGCCAGGCCGGCTGCGCAGCGCAGAAGGTTGGAGCCTAGGTTCGTTTTCAGGATGAAAGTGAAATGTATAAATCGGATGGTTTGGCAGCAGTGAGTAGTCTGGTGAATGCCGTGGCAACAACTGACTCTGTCAGGATTTTGGCATCTCTACGGAGTCAGGACAGACTGTCCTGACTCCTGAGAGATGCCCAAATCCTGTCAGTACAGCGACGCGTAGCGTAGATCTACACGTCACCGCTATGCCATGCGCCGACCAGTGCCTGTACTGGCAGTAGCGTGGTAGCAGTGGACCCATGCATCGTTTTGTGCGGTCGTGCGTGTTTTGTGTTTGTCTGTGTGCACTGCACCCCATTACCAATGTTTCGCAGCCGCACTACATAGTCATTTGATCGTGTCGTTCGGATTCATACGATCTACCTGATCTACGGTGCTGGCAACTGAAATCCGACCCTTGAGCAGTGCGCTCACATCGCAAAGACCCGAAATAGAGGCCGCTACATGTAGAAAGTAAACTCGCCGCCCAGGTGGTCGGATTTCAGTTGCCAGCACAGTCAGTACCTGATCTACTCCGGCTCTACTCGTAGATCTAGTCGTCGACGTCGAGTCATGTCATAGCATGCATCGAGGTGTAGATCTCCGTTTCGGATGCCCTAAGATTCTAGGATCTCATTTTTGTGATAACCACCCCAAAGCAACGGCAGCTGATGAATGCATCGCCGGAGCGGATCGGGGCTAGCCGTCGTGAAAATAATTAATCAACATAGCTAGCAGGACTCCCCCTTCGCGGTTCAATTATTTGGCGACGAATGAAGGGAGGAGGGATGGCTTAGCAGCCCCAGCAAAGGGCCACGATGCCGGAGTTGGCTCGTTCTGGCCTGGAGCCTTCGCCGAGCTCCAAGCGACGAGGCGATTTGCAAAGCGGCTGGCATGTGGCGGCGACGTCGGTTTTCGGCGATCGTAAGCCGAACAGGTGAGATTTGCAAGCTAATTACTCGGCGGACGGTAGTTCAGTGGCCCCGGACTACTGTTCGTCCAAAGTCTGTTTACATCACTAGCCAGAGCGCACTATGTAGCAGCGGGTTCCTTGTCCGTCCTTGCATCGATTGAAGAAAGGTTGCTGCAACGACAATGCAAATAATAATACGAGTTCATACTGTATCGTGTATTGCGTTAGCCAAAAGGATGGGAGGGGGAGAGACCAGTCGGCTAAGGCAAATGCATGTAGGCCCATCAATGATTATTGAACGTCCCCTATCAGGACTTGAGACTCTACAAGCAGGATTCGCAATGCACGTACACACCTGCATGTACAATAGGGCTTGAAAGTGCTACGTCACAGCATAGCAACAATTTCAAAAATTCAAAAATTGGATCCACTTGGATCCAGTTTTTGTATGGATCCAAGCACATTTCAAGCGGTCTTACCCACAGCATGGTGATGTAGCCAGTGAAACTGACTGATTTGGCTACTGGGGGCGGGGTTACAACTGGTGGCGAAATAAAAGTCACACCTGCATGCGACATGAGTGGGTTGCTATGCACCCACATACTTAGGCAATAGCAAAGTCACACCTTAGTGGATCCAAAAATAGAAATCTGATGTCAACTTACTACTCCCTGGCCGTTTTGACGTCATCACTTTCAAGCCCTATTCACACGCATTGGAATGAATAAAGTCGCACGTGTGCACACATACACACATTGACAAACACACTCTGCATGCGAGTGCAAACACGTATGCACGCACACATACACACGCACACATGCACACAGGCACACGTACATACATGGACACAAACACACACACACACACACACAAGTGCACACACACACACACATTTTTCCTGAAGTAATGGTGGACAGCACACCAACTAATTACTTACAACACTGCAGATGTAGCAACTTGATATTGGATTCCACCAGCAATTTGCAAGGTTGAGTAATGGCCTGCAACTACTTTAGCCTGCTCTTGCAATACATCTGTCTTTTTGATCTTACTTGTTGTATTATCTCTCCTCTGCATTCATTTCTGTCCGCCTTGTTTGTGTATTGTGTGCAGCTCATGGTCCCCACTTACTGTTCAGAAACAGTTCCTCACGTACTCCGAGGTAAGCAACACGCGTGTATAATATTGTCGGGAAGCCGCAGAGACGTGGGCGGGTGGAACCAATCGGCTACGGGGGCGGCGGCGTCGTCGTCGGACATGCTAGACAAGACACGATAGCATTTTTTGTTTGTAGAATTACGCGATTTTCTCGAAGGTCGAAGGGCTGTCCAGATCCTTCAGTGAAGGTTCACCTCCCAAGGTTTAAAACGTAGGGGTGAAACGATTACCCTTTAAGGTTACAAACGGGTACCTGGCTTAACGGGCGGGTTATCGGGTACCCTTTAGCAGCCAATAGTGACAGTTACTATACAATAGCATTTCGCATTTCGTACCAGGAGTACAAAGTCATGCAATTCACAGCAAGTGCACTACATTGCAACAAGCGCAGCATACACACTTACTGTGCTACATGCAAAACAGTCACAACTGTCATAAGTAGCAGGATCGAAAACCAACATCACATTAAAACTGTACATCGAACTGTACGACTGTACAAGCCAGCTAAAAATACCGTACTCTAACGTCGTACACGACTAACGGGTACTCGTTTGCTAATGGATGAGCAGCTAAACAAACGGGTACCGGGGTACCCGGATCACCCCTATTTATACATTTTTTGTACAAAGAAAACTTAAATGCCAAACAGCCAGGGGAAGCACGCACAACATGAATAGTGGTGGTGGGGGGGGGGGGGGGGTAGGGAGCTCCGCCGACCTAGGGTCTCGACTTCATGGCCGCCTAGACGCACTGTTGACTGCAGCACCCAACTAATTCCTACACCCTGGACCATTGGGTATTACTAAGGAATTCTTCATTTTATACTTCTCGTCTTTTGCGAAGTTGTCAGGAGAAGAAGACTGATCAGACGAAATGCGTACATGTACATGTATTCCAATATACGAGTGGACGCACACCCGTACAAACTTTTGGACCCGGTAATGATCTTTTGGGGGCACAAACTAACTTTCTGACTCACCTTGCACGCGTTGTATAACAGTGATTTTCTCACGTGCATGTCGTACGATATCACATGTGCATACGCAGGAGAAAAGGGGGGGGGGGGTTACGAGACAAAATATGACTTATATTGGAGTTGGTTGTCATCATCCAAACAGTTGTTGTTGTTGTTGTCGTCGCTGGTGTCGGTGTTGTTTTCCTTGTTGTTCTTCTGTGCGCAGAGGGGAGACCATCTCGCTATTGAGCAGCTTCTCAGAGACAAGAGAGCTTTGGTAAGGGTGATATTCCTTGGTCGTTGGAGTATAGAGGGTGGGAGAGGGGGAGGGTTTGGGAGGGGGGGGGGAGGGGGTTTGTGCTTCTGGTATGGGGGAAGGGGGGGGGGCGAAGGGAAGAGTTGCATTTGTGTGCGTGAGTGTTTTAATGTGCATATGTATCCTTTTTCTGCACCTCACCCTCACCCTCACCCTCACCCTCACCCTCACCCTCTTACTGAGATTTTGTGAGGGACCCCACTTCAGGGGGTGTCGGCCGTGTTTGGGGGGGGGGGGGGCTCACTAGGCAATTGAGTCATCTTTCCAAGGTTTCTTTCGAGCCTTTTTCCCCTCTCCCGGGGAAACCCACGTGCCCAGTCTTAGCAGTGAACAAGTAAGTGTGTTTGTGTGTGTGCTTGTGTGCCCGCACATGTTCGTGAGTGCTTGCATGTGTGTTTGTATGTATGTGTGCATGCATATTCATGTGCATGTGTGTGTGTGTGTCCGCATGTCGCCGCAGATTAACGTGAACTGGAGGCATGAGGATAACGGCGACACAGCCTTGATGAGGGCTGCACGCAGTCACGATGAAAATGTAACTCATCTCCCCGATAATCTAGTCTTCGCATCTTTGTATTTGCATTTGTATTTATGGATTCTCCACAGGCCTTGGCCTAAATCGAGGGAGTTTCCGTCAACAGTTCATGAAGAAGAAGAAGCTGAGGAGAAGAAATGAAAAATAAAAAGATAGAACGACGCGGGGTGGTAGTGATTTAACACGGTGCTCTATGACATCGCCACTCCACATCTATTCCATAGAATGTAATATGACACCTGCATTCTGTACTTAGTACAAGATCGATAGTGAGACCAACACCGCCTTGTGCAGTATTCATGCTGGATGTACTCCCAGGTCCTGCTGGCAGGAACAGAATGTTGTTTGATAGTGGCCAATTGATGAAAATTAAGGAGCAGGAACCCATGCAGCCTCTGTTTTGATGGTGCAGTAAAACTGCTGGTCAGAGTGCTACCATGTTGTTGAAATTGCTGCTTCGTATGTGCGTGTGTATGTGCGTGTGTATGTGCGTTTGTATGTGTATGTGTATGTGTGCATGCATGTGTGTATGTGTGAATGTGCACGCACATGTGTGCGTGCGCTCATGTCGGTGCACACGAGTGTACGTTTCTGCATTCGTGTGTGTATGTGTTTGTCATGACGTACAGATGGTTCGTCTGTTGCTGATGCATGGAGCTGATGTCACACTCAGAAACAATGCCCGGCAACAGGCCATTGAGGTCACATCCTTTAGCATTCAGGAGTTGCTTCTGTGTCCGAATAAGGACAAGCTATTTGCCCATGCAGCCTGGCAAGGTGACGCTAAAGTCGTCAAGGAGATGCTGGTTAGGGTTATTTGCTGATACTTCTGTTGTTGCAGTGTGGTTTTCTAAAGGATGCGTCTCCTGCTGTTCATGTACATGTGTGCCTACACACGTGCAAATGTGTTTGCGTGTGTGTGCACGTGTGTGTGTGTGCACGTGTGTGTGTGTGCACGTGTGTGTGTGTGTGTGTGTGTGTGTGTGTGTGTGTGTGTGTGTGTGTGAGTGTGTGCATGTTTCTATGTCTGTACTCAAACGGAACTGAAATGTAGCACAATTATGGCAGACACAGTACTGGAAGCAGGAAAAAGATGGGCAGGACGAACAAGTCCTTTCGGTGCTGCTTCCCGAGGAGCTGTATGTGCACCTTCATCGATATGCGGTACAGTCAGACCTCGCATAACCGCACACATCCGTTTTCCACGAAAATATCCGGTTAGGCGAGGGAACCGGATAATCGAACACACATACTGATACGTATGCATGGCATGTGTTGTAAATCGGTGTTAAACAACGAATTTCTTCCGGATGGCGAGGGATCCGGATAAAAGAGGATCGGATAAGCGAGGCCTGACTGTATTGAATTCCTACTGATGCGGAAAACTCAGTGTAATCGAGTCTTACGAGAACCATAACAATTCTTTTCTGGGTTGCGTGTACGATCCTGACGTATGCCGACTTGTAACCCGAGAGCTGTGTTTCATTCTCTTTTGCTTTGTAGAGACGGACGCCTGGCGACGACATCGTCAACAGCGAAGGTCGACCCGCTCTTCTTCTGCTTGCGGAGAGCCCTCGTGTCTTCGCAAAGCGTGAGTACTCAGTATTCCGATCACATGTCACTCTTGTTTTCCTCTGCAATGTCAACATCTTTCCAAGGTACTGTAAGGCTATAAATGTTCGGCACATTTAAATTTCGGCCTCCCAGGCCTAAAACACATTACGGGCGTGTTAATATTTCAGCCTGTACTGCTGCTACTGCTGCTTGTACACGCTGCCACACTGGAAAGAACCTTCCATAACAACTGCTTCAACACAATCGCCGTATCCCTGCAAACCTCTGGCTACAACGTGGCTTGCGCGATGTTCACAAGCTCTCAAACTAGTTGCAATGTAGAAATTCTGAAAATAGAATCAATTTTTCCCTTGTGTTCCTATAGTGGAAAAAGCCCTTCTATCAAACTATCGCCCAGCAGCGGTTGTCCAGCAGCTAGCCAGTCATCGGAGGTTAGTTGTGTAGATGTTCTATACTGTACAGTGCTGTGTTGTGCTGTGTGTGTGTGTTTGTGCGCGTGTATGCGTCCGCATGTGTGTGTGCGCCATAACTGCAACCGTGGAAAACTTCTTGCTGCAGCCGATAGGGAATCACTGCCGCTGATCTGCATGCATTGCCCAAAGCGTTTCCGACGACAGCGAGGCACCAGAAGTCCTGCCAATCACGGTGCCCTCCAAACTCTGGCCCCCTCCGGGGTGACATTGCCCAATGGGCAGTCATGCTATAGTAGTAGTAGTGTGTGTGTGGGGGGGGGGGTATGTGTGGGTGTGTGTGTGTGTGTGTGCGCGCGTGTCGAATGTGCGCATGCATTCATGTGCATGTGTAAGCATGAGAACAGCTTTTTTTTCTTAATATGGACGCTTGGAGAAAGTCCATCACTTGTAGCCCATATTCATCAGTGTGAGGCAAAGTTGCAAACGGGAAGAGTCTAAAAATAATTGACTGTCACCACCCGGACTCGAACCAGGGACCCTCGCCTAAGTCCAACAATGTTCTACCACTCAGCTATGGTATGGTCGTCATCCAAGCAGCAACCGTTCAAAATTCTTTTCAGACTTCAAAACTCCACATAGAGTGAAACCTGTCTAAGAGGACCACCGCTCAAGTTGAACCTTCAACACGTAGTCTCTGTTACCAGGTGGTCTCCTTATCCAGGGTCATTTGACTGGAAATAGCATCCCTTCGTCCTGGGTGCTGTGGTCTTCTGGGACAAGTGGTCACCTTATCAGAGTGGTCGCCTTGACAGTTTTTTTGTATCTTGTTTGCTGTGTCCTCTGCTGCAGTGATATGAGCGTTTGCGACGAGGACGGTCGCAGTGCACTACACTTGGCTGTGGAAAGCAACAACGACTATGCGCTGAGCATTGCTGTGGCTCTAGTCGACTCTGGCTTTGATACAGGTAGGGGACCGCCGTATCCTTGAAATACCCCCCCCCCCCCCCCACACTCCACTGCAGTGTTTTCTTTTCACTAGGCTCTCGGGTGCACGACAAGAACATAGTGGTAGTAATTAATTTATTCTCCTTGTCGTACAGCTGAGAGCAGCCTGTTCAGGGATGGAGGTGTTCACTGGGGGACTTGCCTTTCAATAAATGTGAGACGTTGATGTAAAGAGTCCTGGGTTTCAGGTCTGAATACCAGTGTCATTTGATGCAGAAATTCAGACGTATTTCTTAGTGGGAATGTCGATCTCCGCAAGTGGCTGACAATAGGAGTAGTTTTCTGTTTGTGTGTGTGTGTGGTATGGTGCATGGTGTTTGCGCGTGTTTGTTTTTTGTGTGTGTGTGTGTGTGTATGTGCACGTGTGTATGCGCATGTGTGCATGCCTGTGTGCATGAATTTTGTGTGTGTATATCCGCATGGGCGTGTGTTTGGTTTTATTGATTTCTGTGATGTCCTTTATCCGATACAGACACGAGGGACAAGCTGAGTCGCACTCCACTGCACACTGCAGCCAGCTGTGGCCATACGGGTATGATGGAAATGCTGCTGCATCGCGGGGCCAATGTCAACGCCGTCGATGAGCAAGGCTCTTCCGCGTTACACCATTCCGTAAGTTGTCCTGCTCGTGATTCCTGGAACTCGCACGAGAGCGACTGGTGCTCCAAACGCCCAAAACGTTTTCTCTGTCGCAAGGTGTAGGGTTTCACATCGCAAGTACTTCGAATTACTCATTACTATTTTCTGATGATCGCTTACTGCGTGAAACGCGGAGTAAAAACACTTACACCATTCCGTAAGTTGTCCTGCTCGTGATTCCGAGAACTCGCATTAGAGTGACTGGTGCTCCAAACGCCCAAAAAGTACTCTCTGTCGCAAGGTGTATAGTTTCACATCACAAGTACAGTAAAACCTGTGACTAACGACCACCCCTTGGGGTCGGAGAAAGCGGTCTTTAGTGGCAGGTGGTCCTTAGTTAGAGGTTTGCACCGCACAACCATAATATGATGTGAGACCGACCGTGCCTGTCGAAGTGGTCGGTAGTACCAGGCTGGTCGCTAGTCACGGTGGTCTTTAGTTACAGGTTTTACTGTAGTACCAGGCTGGTCGCTAGTCACGGTGGTCTTTAGTTACAGGTTTTACTGTAGTACCAGGCTGGTCGCTAGTCACGGTGGTCTTTTGTTACAGGTTTTACTGTAGTACCAGGCTGGTCGCTAGTCACGGTGGTCTTTAGTTACAGGTTTTACTGTAGTACCAGGCTGGTCGCTAGTCACGGTGGTCTTTAGTTACAGGTTTTACTGTAGTACCAGGCTGGTCGCTAGTCACGCTGGTCTTTAGTTACAGGTTTTACTGTACTTCGAAGTATATAGATCAGAAAAGGCAGTATGCGTATGTATGGTGCACTGTACCTGAGCGTATGTATCTGTCAGTGTCTATGTGTTTGCAGTGTTTCTACCATTCTCCTGGGTGGCTACCAACAGCCAGTACATGCCGGAGTATGTGGTGTGATGTGTGCAAGTGGATGTCAGCAAATGAATGAAAAATTGAAAAACTGAAAAACAAGGAAAGATTGGGATCCACTGGCCAGAAAAAATGCCACTTCAATCAGCTTTGCTGTGTAGACCAGGCTAAAATTAGTGGAGGTCAATTCATCAGCCTTGCAAGCTGTTGGATGGTGTAATCCCAGCACAAGTTGCTATGTCTAACATAGCTTGTTCGCTATCATCGCTTCAGCGATGGATGTGGAAAGCATGTGTGTGTTGTAGTTAATGTGTTTGTGTGTGCATATGTATCTGTCTGTGTGTATGCATGCACACATGACCGTGTATATAAGCCATGTTCTGCTGTCTCTGTGTCACTCTATGTCCATACCCTCCATTACGCCAGGCTCTTGGTGGCCATACAGAAGCGTGTAGTTTGCTACTGGAGCAGGGGGCCAACCCGGCACACAGAGACCAGGAAGGTACAGTAGTGAAGTCTTGAACTGTACAGTGTGACCACTGTTATTAGGCTTTATGCCTGTTTTGATTCCCACTTTAAATAAACAGGGGCATCGGACACGCTACGGTCACTATCGTTTTGACCATACTTTTGCCCAGGTACCCCGTGAATCAACAAAATGCGCTGATTTGGGCTCTAAATATCGGAATATTTGCATGTATTTGCATGCGCATGTGTGTGTGTGTGTGTGTGTGTGTGTGTGTGTGTGTGTGTGTGTATGAGCATGTGCATGCGCTCGGCGTGTTGGCGACCCATACTTCTCTCTGTTTCTGTCTCTTTCTCTCTCTCTCTCTCTCTGTCTGTCTCCCCTGCTACTGTAGGACAATGTGCGTATGACCTAGCGTCAAGTCCCAGTCTTCACAAGAGATTAAAACGTGAGTAACATCGCCATCATAATACCGTAAAGTACCGTTGATCCGCCCCCCCCCCCCCCACGCCATGTCGCTTCCCAGCTGGGTTTTCGGCAAGGGGCGGGAACTAGATCAAGGCTGTCAAGTGCAGTACGATGTACAACAACGTAGAAGTTCAGACTCGATGTTCTGGATTGTGCACATTTTCATCTTGGATTGGCAAGTATTGTGTACAGCAGTGCATGCGTCGGTTCAACATCGTATTTTCGTTGTATACGCCGAAGTCGCTTCACAGGTAGAAAATCGACAGGGGGCGGGAATTAGAGAGGGGGCGGATCAACGGTACTTTACGGTACTGGGCAAGCCAGTTTTGTGTTTAGCTATCACGCTCGACCCTTTCGGGTATATCATGTACATTTCTCACTCCTGCCCCTGTGGCATTCTTGTGGTATTCTTGTGGTATTTGTGTGGTGTTCGTGTTGTATTCTTGTGGTACCCGTATGGTATTTATGTCTTTGTGCCGTCATTTCTCCTTTTCTTCTTTTTGTTTGCGCAGAGGCGTGGCAGGAGTCCAGCACGGTGGCTGAATCTGACAGTCGCCTGTGGCTGGGGAGGTTGGATGTAGAGGCGTCGGCGGCGGGGGGTGATGGTGTTAGCGACTCACCTGCTCACTCCGATGACTCCATTGCCGACGAGACGGTGGAGAATATCGGTGAGACTACTCGACCGCATACCGAATACAGAGAAACCTCATTACGATGAACCAGGAGAACACAACCCCCCACATGTGGAACCAGTCCGGTTGGTCTGGCCATGGCCGGAACAACGTTTTGGTCACCAACGTGTGTTTACTGCTGAGGAGGTCATGTGGGTATACCCTCCATATCATACACAAACTGTATGAAAGGCTAGGGTATGGCCGGACCAACCGAAAACTGCTTCTACCTATGCTGTTAGTGTGCAGTTCTAGTATGAGTGCTATCCCGACGACGGAATTTCCAGTGGACGTCATTTTGGGGGGGGGGGGGTGTAGTTATAGTCTTGAAATTACACTGAGAAGACCAATTGGCCCAGTATCAGCGAGAATCGACCTTCGGGTGAAAATCATTTTTTTCAGTATAAGTCATTTTCTGCAACGGCAAAAAAACTCTTCCTTCGGGCTCTGTACATTCAAACAAAAAATTAGTTCATCGCAACAATGAATGCTTTTGATCGTCCCAGTAGCAGGAGAGTTCACTCACGATGGCCAGCTAGCTGCCCTCCTGCTCTGCCAGAAGTCATTGGATTTCCTAGGCAGGAATCGTCGCGTCTGATAGAGAACGACGACAGTTTCCAGAAGATGTTTTCGTCGACGCGCAATTCCTATTTAGCGACGAGAATTTCAACTTGATTTAGGCGCTCCGCCAAAGGAACTCTCTGCGGGCAAAAAATACTTTCTGACATCTGAAAATCCTTGTAGGGCCCTTCTGAATTACGTACAGCTCTGCTCAGGAGAAATACTCAACGAGGAGAAACTAGTCTAGTGAGGCGACGGCAACAGAGGTAGACGAACTGAAACGCCCTGGATCAACTCGAGTCAGGACGAAAGAGGGTTGCCGCTAGTGACATGATCTGAATTTTCCCAGGCTCCCACACTGGACTCCGTGGTGAACACCAAACCCCTTGGACGGGGCAAGAGCTGAACATTGATTGATGAGCTACGAACTCTCTGCGCTCAGTGCTGGAATCATGGCGCACTGACGCGCATGCAGCCAGTTCCCACAGAGCTCAAATTTCACAGAGGTGCAGCAGTGATGGACTACCTCTAAATCGTGTATGAGATGAAGTGTGGGGTGTTAGAATGTTGTGCCTGTGTCGTATTCCCTGTGGGATGCACAGACTGGCACTCCAGGTGTAGTTGTAGCCACCCTCCCTCGGCCTCCTGTTCTGCACTTCTGTGGATTTTCAGCAGACTTGGGATGGCGTTCAAACAGTTTTCATTGGTATGCAGTGATGAGGATCAAGGCCATCCATGCTCTATGCCAGAGGTTGCCCAAGAGTTGTTTTACAACAAAAACTGGATGGATGATTTATTACACTGTCTATTTTTTATTTATTTCACTGTAACACATACATGTAGTATTCCGATGTGGAAAACACTGTGATAAATTGTTGTATTTCCTGATATATACCTATGCTTGTTCGAGAAGCTTCTGGGTCATCAATATTGCTTTGTTTGGTCTAATACTTTGCCATGTGATCACTAGATACCTATAGATGACAACAGCAGAAAAAAGTCATTTTGTGACAAATCACCCTAAGGTCCATTTCCGCAGATACTGGGCCAATATTTGCTTGAGAAGAATGGTGTACTAGCTGTGCTAGTACTTGTTAGCAACAATCCGAACTAGCGCACACACTGCACTGCATTGCTTTGTACTGCATTCAAGACTGACGTCATGCTCTTTGTTTTGCTGCGTAATCACAAATGGCACCAGCCCATTTTTGCGGAAAAGAAAAACAAATCTTGCTTGCCCTGTTGTGCTCTTCCAGACAACGGATCGTGCTTCAGCAGTGTTTCTTTTCTTTTTCCGCCAGCTGCGGATGCTCGTGGCCCAGTAACCAGGCACGAAGAGGTTGGACACCATCGACGTGAACCTATGGCAGATAGCTGTCACAGGCCATGCACACCCAAAATGCGCTCAATGTAAGACGGTCCATCCAGGGGCGGTTTGTGTCCTTTTCGTCCCGAAGCCAGCAGCATTTGCCTCCAGTGGTCGCAACCATACCAGCGACGGCCAAGAAATCTGCCGCAACTTCAATGGAGGTCGCTGTTCTTCGTCGCCGTGCCGCTTCTCCCACACCTGCAGCCAGTGTGGCAAGGACCACCCATGCATCATGTGCAACCAGCGGCAGCGCGGAGCCAATTGGCCACCCCGCCGCTCCTAGCAGAATGGCTACTGAATCGCTTGACTCGGTACGTAGCTTCTTTCCTATACACTCTGCAGACACCACACTGCTAGCTGACCACTTTGCCCGCCTGTTACGTAACCACTCAGATCAATCATGTGTTGCGTATGTTCTCCATGGCCTGCGCCGTGGCTTTACTCTTGGATCTGCCGGCCAACACGACATTTCGGTTTTCTCTAATAATCTACCATTGGCTTTCACTCACTCGGCACTTATATCCGAGCAATTAGCTGCTTCCTGCGCCCGCAGCGAGACCACAGGCCCATTTCCGTCACCTCCATTTCAGTTCATGCGCTCTGGTATTGGTGCCATCCCCAAAAAGAACGGCAAGCCGCGAATGATCCACCATCTGTCTAGTCCGGAAGGCACCGGCGCGAACGACAGCATTCCTGCCGAGCCGCTCTCTCTGCACTACGCGAGCATTGGCAACGCGATCAACATCATCATGTCATGCCCACAGCCTGTGTAGTTGTCCAAGCTCGATGTACGCAGTGCATTTCGGCAGATCCCAGTCCGCCGTCAGGACTTCGCTGGGAAGGCTCCTACTACTACGAGCGCTTTCTGCCTTTCGGCCTCCGCTCCAGCCCAGCTGTCTTTGACTAAGTAGCCACAGCAGTCAACTGGATCATGCAGCACGAGTTTGCTATAGATCACCGGCTTCACTACCTCGATGACTTTCTCGATATCTCCACTGGTTTGGCTGCAGCCAACCAGCAACTCACCATCCCCCTCCGGGCGTTCACATATCTCGGCACTCCTCTTTGCTCCATCCCAGCTCGAAGGGCCATCACCAACATTGACCTTCCTTGGTATTGTCCTAGACTGCGAGCGCCACGAAGCTCGGCTACCAGAGGACAAGCTGTCCGAGATCCGTGCGCCACTCATGGCTACTATCAGCGAGCGCAGCATCGGCCAGCGTCAACTCGAGTCCCTCCTGGGGAAGCTCACTTTCGCTGCCCGAGTCATCGTTCCTGGACACACATTCATGCGTGAACTATGATCAGCGTGCCCTGAACTGTGTCTGTGTATGCGAGTGCGGTGCATAAAGCCCACCTTGAGAATGGGTTTGCTGGCCCCTTAGTAGATGCGTGGCTTCTGAAGAGGGTGTTGAAGGGCATCCAGCGATGCCATGGTACGGCTGCACTCACCCCTCGCCTTCCTATAACTATGCCAATCCTACGACACCTGACGGATGCACGCCGGAAAAGTAGTATCCTGAATGGCCATGACAAGCTGCTCTGCCAAGCCGCCATGCTGCTTCTTTGTATTTCTTCGGTGCGCTGAATTCACTAATGGCATCACACGGGGCTGTACTGGCTCCCCTGGTGACGGACGCCTGCAACTCTTCCTGCTTTCATCCAAGACGGACCCATTCGGTAAAGGCGTTACTAGTGACATTGGCCCGTCTGTACCGCCGTACTGCCCGGTCCGTGCCATTGTTAGCTACCCATCTGTCACTCGTCGCGAGGGACCGGAGCAACTCTTGTTCGTACTCTCGAACAGACAGCAGCTGACCAGGCAGTCATTCACAGTAACAGTATGGTCTCTTGTCTCTGCGGCCGGTGTACCATCCCAGTCGAACTACTCCGGGCATTCGGTCCACATTGGTGCAGCCACCACTGCTGCTATGGCTAGTGCCCCCGACTCCTTCTACCGAGTGGCAGGTCAGTGGAAAGAGCGATGCGTGTCTACGCTACATCCAGACTACAACAAGCGCATAGCGCCAGCTATCATCCCGGCTTGCTGCCGTGCCATGGATGCCATGATCCCCAACTCGGGTGAGTAATGAGCTACTGAACTCTAGCTGCGCAATGCTTGCCTGTGCTGACATTAATTGACCCTTGCTGTGCGTCAATAGTGCTTAGCTAACGGAGTGCTGGTTTCATGGGTCCACTCTCACAACTGGTGTTATCTAGCTATTTGCTGCGGCTCTGCCTTGCGCTATATTACATCCATTTAGCATTGCAGCTCTACGTTGAGCTAACAGCAGCTCTACTTTGAGCTAACAGCAGCTCTACTTTGAGCTAACAGCAGCTCTACTTTGAGCTAACCGCAGCTCTACTTTGAGCTAACAGCAGCTCTACTTTGAGCTAACAGCAGCTCTACTTTGAGCTAACCGCAGCTCTACTTTGAGCTAACCGCAGCTCTGCTTTGAGCTAACAGCAGCTCTACTTTGAGCTAACAGCAGCTCTACCTTGAGCTAACAGCAGCTCTACTTTGAGCTAACAGCAGCTCTACTTTGAGCTAATCGCAGCTCTACTTTGAGCTAACCGCAGCTCTACTTTGAGCTAACCGCAGCTCTACTTTGAGCTAACCGCAGCTCTACTTTGAGCTAACAGCAGCTCTACTTTGAGCTAACACCAGCTCTGCTCTGAGCTAACACCTGCTCTACTTTGAGCTTCAAACCAGTTGTTTCGAAACCAGCACTCCTCAACCCAAAGATGCCTCTTTGTTGACTTGTTTGTGTGAGGGATGGGGCTAATGGTCTACTAGCTGTGCTAGTACTTGTTAGCAACAATCCGAACTAGCGCACACACTGCACTGCATTGCTTTGTACTGCATTCAAGACTGACGTCATGCGCTTTGTTTTGCTGCGTAATCACAAATGGCACCAGCCCATTTTTGCGGAAAAGAAAAACAAATCTTGCTTGCCCTGTTGTGCTCTTCCAGACAACGGATCGTGCTTCAGCAGTGTTTCTTTTCCCACCATCCCTCCCTATCCAACTTATTCACACCATCATAATAATTATTATCGTACCCACTAACCGGGTCCACTCTCACAACTGGTGTTATCTAGCTATTTGCTGCGGCTCTGCCTTGCGCTATATTACATCCATTTAGCATTGCAGCTCTACGTTGAGCTAACAGCAGCTCTACTTTGAGCTAACAGCAGCTCTACTTTGAGCTAACAGCAGCTCTACTTTGAGCTAACCGCAGCTCTACTTTGAGCTAACAGCAGCTCTACTTTGAGCTAACAGCAGCTCTACTTTGAGCTAACCGCAGCTCTACTTTGAGCTAACCGCAGCTCTGCTTTGAGCTAACAGCAGCTCTACTTTGAGCTAACAGCAGCTCTACCTTGAGCTAACAGCAGCTCTACTTTGAGCTAACAGCAGCTCTACTTTGAGCTAATCGCAGCTCTACTTTGAACTAACAGCAGCTCTACTTTGAGCTAACCGCAGCTCTACTTTGAGCTAACCGCAGCTCTACTTTGAGCTAACCGCAGCTCTACTTTGAGCTAACAGCAGCTCTACTTTGAGCTAACACCAGCTCTGCTCTGAGCTAACACCAGCTCTACTTTGAGCTTCAAACCAGTTGTTTCGAAACCAGCACTCCTCAATCCAAAGATGCCTCTTTGTTGACTTGTTTGTGTGAGGGATGGGGCTAACTAGTATTTGTGCTTCTATTGGACGCACCACTGTGTATTTACTGGGCAGAAAACGAGGATAAGAAGAAATCCTGTTATTGCGGGAAAAAAATACCATTGGTCCCTCGGTGGTCGTCCCAAAGATGTTTTGATGTAGAAGCTTCTGAAAGTCTGCAATGTAGCCTTTGAGAACAGTGTGTTGTGCTATCAATTTCAAAGTTGTGAGAAACCTACTCACAAACTCCAGCACAGCACTGCTAAAAGAATCGGCTTGGATTGTACTGTCTACCAGCTCTTGTTCACACCACGTATTCATGAGGTCCTTGTCAGATTTCAGTGAATGTCGCTAACTTTTCAACGTACCCTGATGTTCTGTTCTCTGCTGGTTGTAGATGAACACTACAGCAGTGGTGATGAGACTGAGCTACGCTACAAACCGTCTCTATTCATCACTGAGGTATGTCAGCTGTAGGCTAGGATCACTCCAGTTGCTCTTCTCACTCTTTTTCCTCTCCAACTACGGTAGGTTTCCGGAGAATAAGCCGCACTGCAGTTTACGCCGCAGGCAGATATTTTGCGATGAAATGCAGACATCTACCCGGTATTTCACAGTTCATTGGGCTATCATAGTGACATTTTTGTGGTAAACTATGAGTGTTTAGTTAGAGTGCTCAATAATACGGTACTTCCTCTATAGCTATATCTCTCGAACCAATCATGCGCACACTCTCTATCCGTGATGCGCATGCGTACACACGCCCCCACACACACTGCTGCACAGTCGCTACCACCACCAGTACATTCACCATCAGGTCCACCGCTGCCCTACCCCCCCCCCCCCCCTCTACAAAACACACATACACCCACCCAAAATCACTAACAATTTCACAAGAAATTTCACAAGAGCTCTTAGATAATTGTACTTGTGCAGAGGTCAGATCTAACATACAAGTGCTCTGTCCCCTCTCCGGCACTATGACCCGTGTACCAGGGTCCAATTTCTACACCTTGAACAATGTGAACCTGATAATCAACTGAAGATGTGCAGACATATACATACCTCAGAGGGCAGCTCAACTCAAAACACCAAATTTTCAGGCATGGCCCATCGGTAGGGTTAAAATAGAAAAAAATTGGTTGAGTTGAGGGCCCTAATGTGTGGATGGCTACAGTGGAGACTGCGAGTAATTAGAAAACCCCATTGAGACCATACGAAACACAACCGGCAAGATATTTCCTACGGTGCTACTGCTCACTACGTATGTTGTGCTTTGTTCTCTCAGAAATCACCGAGAACACTCCTGGGATCACATCCGAACAGAAGACAATCGCCTACAGCTGTCGAAGGTATGCGCGGGAGTTCTCTACCAATCTATCTTGTTGCTGAAGATCATGCTTGCAACCAAACGTGTTGAGAGATCTCCTAACCAAGGGGCAAATTTCAGTTCTTGATGGGTGAGGCAATGGGGGTGGACGAAAACAAAAACGAAGGTTTTACGCGAACATGTAATTCAAGTACAGTATATGTAATTGCGTATGGAGAATTTTCTGCTAAATTGATTTGCCTATAGCTTTTATCAGCATAAGGCTAGCATATCAAGCCCTATGGGAGTGGTGTCACACACCCACCCCACTTGGAATCCCAATCTACCCGCTTTCATTACTGGCACTACCAGGCAACGTAACTTCGTAATACAACTTTCTCAAACTGCCGTATTTTATGTTCTACTACAGATTGGCAGCATGATACTGGCAGAGAGGGATCAGCTCCTGGTGTCGGTGCAACAGAACCTGGAGACTCGACACGTGTAGTATCCGCTGAGACGCCGGCATCTGCGTCCCACGACAGAGGTGCACGGCACGCGCTGTCAGGCAAAGGGCGATCACCATTGGGGAAAGCAGCCGACGGCGACGATGCTCCCCAAGACAGTGCACCGCAGCAGCATGGCCAGCAGCATACAGACCAGGCTTATAACAGTGCAAACACAGGCACTGGCGACATATCTCACAGGCAGGGAGCACACGCAGCATCAATGAAGCCCTCTTCCGCCGACTCCCAAACACAGCAGCCGAACAGCGCGGACAGTCCGAAGAAACGACGTCGCAAGGTCCGCAAACAGCTCTCGAAACCACCGCCGGGACCCTCCAAAACAACCCCTGCACAAGGCAAACTGCTAACATCGCGCACGAGCAAGACACAACCAGCGTCGGACCAGAAAGGCAACAGGAGAACGTCTGGAAACAAGACGGAGAGAAGAGCAGCTCCTCCAGCGGGCATCGGCAAGAAATCGTCATCGTCGGGACAGCTCGAGGTGCCGTCGGCCAGAGAAAGGACTAGCATGGATAAGTCCGTTACAAACACACGACGCGCTCCGCCAAGGAAGAGCGCTAGCATGGGACAAACGGAGCACAACTCAAGCGAACATTCCAAGACGGGTTCGCCATCCAGCACTACTCCACAACGGCCCGCCCACATACGATTCAAGAGCATAGCTCCGACCGACTTCACACTGAACACGAGCAGTCCCGGGCACCAAAACCCAGGCATCCATCAACAGCAGCAACACCAACAGCAGCAGCATTATCTTGACAGCCCGCAAGGCAACACTGCACATGTCCTTGGAGCCAACCACATTACCTTGGGGCTACAGAATGGAAGACGAGGTATGTATGTAACTGTTATGTGTGGTGTAGTGTCTGTCTCTTACGCACGGATTAGGCTCCAGAGTAGTGTTGTCTCCCATTGAGAACACAGTGCACTGACGAAATAATACTCATTCAATATTTCTGCCAGTTATTAACTCCAACACACTACACACTCACACCAAGACACCCCCCCCCCCCCATCCCACGCACACCGAAACACATGCATGTACGCACACACATAAACCCAAGTGCACACACAAACACACACACACATAAACACACACACACACACACACACACACACACATACATACACACACACACACACACACACACACACACAAAAACGCACGCACGCACACGCACACACACACACACACACACACACATACACACACAGACACACACACACACACACTGTTTCCTCTCTGTGTTTCTATCTGCCTGTCTCTCTATCCATCTCTATCCATGTATCTCTCTCTCACTCTCTCTCTCTCTCTCTCTCTCTCTCTCTCTCCCTCTCTTGCTTTCCTACCCTCGGTGCTATCAGATTCTTTACCAGTGATAAACAGTAGCAATCGTAGCCGACACAAGAGTGCAACTCAGCGAGACACCGCTAGTCAGGGCATACCGTCAACTGTTCTGGAAATTTCGTTTGACGACCAGAAGAAGCCTGTGTGAGTCTTGCTTGTCAGTATGTGTGTGTGTGTGGGGGGGGGGGGGGTGCGTGCGTGCGTGCGTGCGTGCGTGTGTGTGTGTGTGTGTATTTCTGTGTGCCGTTTGTGCATGCATGTGTCTCGTGTGTTTGGTCAATGCGTATCTCCTGTGCATCTGTTACCTATATGTGTTGTGTACACTCCAGGGTTACGAAGTGGAATCACGATGCCAACTATCTCCGCCAGAGAGCTCAGGCAGTTGACACGGACGCAGCGCAGCAAGTGGATGGGTTAGTTTCTTTTAGCATGCATGCGTGTGTCCATGTGTGCATGTAAGCGTATGTATGTGGATGTGTGGGTGGGTGTTCTGACCCAAAGTTCTATTCGCCATGCCAGATTTGCACGTCTCAGAAGCCCTGGATGTTACCAAATGCAGCTGCATAGCGAGCTTTGTTTCACGGTTCCAGTGAGACTTCGGTAGACTGAATTTTCCGCATCCGTAGGAACGCCACCACTCTCGAGAATCAAGGCGCGGATATGGCTTGTTTTGGTCGAATTCTCTCTCAGCAGCGTAGTCTGACCGGCTTGGCATGGCCTGGATCAAGCTAGTTCAGCTGAGCCTTGTGTAGGGTACCCCGTAAGAAGGCCTTAGGCCTGTGGGTATGCCCTATTAACAATTAATAAATATTTTTTTAAATAATAAAATAAGAATTGTCATGAAGTGTTATGTCTTTCACTACCAATACCTTAGACATTGAGAAGGGCCGGTTCAGTGAGTGAGTGGCTTGGACCAGAAGCATATTCGAATTACCAAGAGTACATGAAAACCAGAGTGTGCAGCTTGGGGCTTTTTCTACTATGGGTGTCTGTCACGGCGGAATTCCGTGATTGCATCGTAATTATTAATTTTGGTGCAGATCCGAGGCGGGAAGTGGCGTAGAGCGTGCAACCGAGCTGCAGTTGTGCAGAAAGAGACCTGCTTGAATCCTGCTTGTACGCACCACATCACTAAAATGATGTAATCACGGAATTATGCCGTGACAGCAACCCATCTGAGCTGCACACTCTGGTTTTCATGTACTCTTCGATTTACTGATTCTCACATCTTGTGTTCTCCAACTAGACAAACACGCAAGAGACCAACAGTGGGTGGAAGCACAACTAGTCGGCAGGGTGCCGCCGCTCGTGAGGACAACGGCCATAATGTCGTGCTGCCGTCGCTAGGCAACAGGGCCAATCCTGCTGCCGTGGCAACTGCGGTACCAGCGGGAGGAAGCAGTTCAGACGGTACGCATGTGCTGGTCTTGCTCACAAATACCTAAGTTGATGAACACCTGACTGACTACCTGGAGTAGAACATCTGTTTTTGACAACTGTATGACATACCCACAGGAGTATTAGCCTTCTTAAAGGGGAAGTTAAGGCAAAAAATAAAATTTCACCAGTTGTAGTCTTCGGGGTGCTGAGTCGAATGGTCTTGGTGCGAGAAAGCTGAGACGCTCCCTTCCTACTTGAATCCCAATCGAACTCGCGCACTTCCACCGAAACTGGGTGACTGCGCCCTACTAGATGGGGATTTGTATGCAAAATGTCACTAAAAGCGCCATTTCGTTCTTATAAAAGCATGGATGACCGCGATTGGCCCATATGTTGTAGTCTTTTGGACGCTGAGTCGACTGGTTTTGGTCCGAAAAGGCTGCGATGCAGCGTTCCTCCTTTATTCCCAATCGAACATGGTTGAACAAGCGGTCACGTGCTCCTGCGTACACCAGTCACCTGGTCACCGTGCCTGCAGGGTACAACTTACTAGCCTGTTTGACCTTTTTTGGGTGCAGTCCTGTCACTCGAGTTTAACTCGAGTTGAACCTTGGTGTGAAAGTTGTCGCCTGCTGGCGTGGTGACCAGGTGATTTGGGCACACAGGAGCACGTGATCGCTTGTTCAACCATGTTCGATTGGGAATAAAGGAGGAACGCTGCATCGCAGCCTTTTCGGACCAAAACCAGTCGACTCAGCGTCCAAAAGACTACAACATATGGGCCAATCGCGGTCATCCATGCTTTTATAAGAACGAAATGGCGCTTTTAGTGACATTTTGCATACAAATCCCCATCTAGTAGGGCGCAGTCTTTAGTCGATCTCATGTAATAAGGCAACACTGCCTGTTTGTTATTCGACGTTAAATAAACCAATCCAATCCAATCCAGTCACCCAGTTTCGGTGGAAGTGCGCGAGTTCGATTGGGATTCAAGTAGGAAGGGAGCGTCTCAGCTTTCTCGGACCAAGACCATTCGACTCAGCACCCCGAAGACTACAACTGGTGAAATTTTATTTTTTGCCTTAACTTCCCCTTTAATTAAGATGCTCGTTATTTCTGACGTGACGCGAAAGTTCAGCTCGCGTTATTTGGCTCGCGCGTCGAAAAACAATGGGAAGTGACCTGCAGCTCACCTCGAAATTTGCAGTTTTACGCCAAATTTGGCGTGAAATTGATGTGATAATGCGCGTCACGTCGGAAATAACGTGCATCTTAACCTCTCTAATCCTAGGGAAAGCCACACTGACTTCTTTGGTGTGGATTACCAGTGTTTGTAGTGACGCTTGTACTCCGGTAGTGGTTGTCGATAGACAGTCGTATATTCTATGATGAATATAATTCTAGTCTCAGTACACAGGTGGTGATAAAATGCAGGCCATGATTCATGTGAGAATAGTTTGGTACGGTCTCACCTATTGCCTTGGTGCTCCACACGTCGAAGTAGTAAATTTATGACTTCGACTAGCACCACCCAGGAGGTCATGCAACTGTGTTGTCTTTCCTATGGGCGTTTGCACGGCACGCTACCTTCATTAATCATGGTGACAGGTGTGTGAAGTTGGTTGGTACAAATCTGAATACGTACTCTATTTCTTTGTCACCATAATTATTTACATGATGTCATTACAGACGGAACACCCCCGGCCAGAGTTCGCTCCAAGACTCTCGGACAACACACAGTAAGCTGCCACCGTCGCTGATGCTGGTGTTGTCATGATTGTTGTGGTCGTTATTGTTTCTGTTGGTTCTGCTCGTGCTGCCGCTGCCACAGCCACGAACCGCCGTTGTTGCTGTTGTTGCTCTGCTGCCATTGACTTTGGTTCCGCTATTGCTGCCACTGATGGTTGCATTGTGAAAGAAACTCTGAGTTGCTACGAACTCTGTAAACTGACTTTGCGCCTTTTTTGTGTAATAGTGCTCCACATTGTTGTGTTGAGCCCTCTCCGCTGGTTAAAGGGAACCTTTTTCCTGATCTTGAACTATGCGTTTATGTGCTATTGCAATGACTGTGCCCATTGTGCTCAACAGTCCACCTCCAGTCTGGTGTCGTCGCAGCTAGCGCTCATCTCATCACGCAGCTCTCTACATGAGAGGTCGCCCAAGGCACACCGACTCAACGTTGGCTGCGTGGAACTGCCGCACATAGATACCGGTAAGATCCGCCGTAAGAGATTTCCACCTTTTCCCGATTATATGTCGCACTCCATAATACGTTGCACCCCCACTTTCAGGTCTCAGCCATGTTGTCTAAGGGTTTACTGGGTGTTAGCGGCCGTCGTGAGTTCCCTTCGGGAAAGTACACGATAATTTACTTTTTTACTTTATTCACATAAGGAGGATATCACACTTGATTGTAAGTCGAATTCACTTCTCTGCCCGAGAAGTTTTAGTGTGAAAAGGTGCAACTTCTATTGGGGGAAATACAGTACCTGCAGTTAGAGTCAACCCGAGTAAACGCTTTCTTAGCAGCTCATTGCCCATGGTCCATTTCAATCCAGAGAGGTAGACAAAGAGTGTGTGGTTCTTTCTTATTCTAGCTCTCTCCTCTCTGGGTAAACTATGTAGGCATGTAATATATATAGTGTGTGTGTGTGGGGGGGGGGGGTGCTTGTGTGTGTGCTCGTGTGTACTTGCGTGTGTGTGTGTGTGTGTGTGTGTGTGTGTGTGTGTGTGTGTGTGCGTACAGTACAGTGTGTGTGTGTGCATGTGTGTGTGGGGGGGGGGGTCTGTGCACATGCCTGTGTGTTCCTTGTGTGCATACATGTCGGCATGTGCACGTGTATGTGAGTGTGCGTGCACTTGCATGTTTTTGTGCGCATGCCACACGAGCATTTCACATTCTATTCTGTTGCTTCTGGCGCACTCCTCCTGAACACAGGCGGCGCACGGTTGGACGGCCATCGGCACCGCAAGTCCAGCGATGGACTGCTCCGTCAGGCCACTACACGCAACAGCACCGCCATGGACAGATCACCACACCACAGCGACCACCGGCAAGCTCACGCTCAGGACCTGACACCGGTGGAGTACCGACACAACAGCGCTGCAGCACCACTGCTCACCAAGAGCAACAGCAGTCTCGGCTCTTCCGGGTCTAGTAACCATGTCAACAGCGGTGGCTTGTTCCGCCCGGTGCAGACGGAGGAGATATTCGTTACGGCGAAGAACGTGCAGTCGTTTGTCGACGCCCTTGAGGTGAGGAAGGGTTTTATACTCGACAATGCCGGGAAATTCTTCATCAGCCACACGTATACTCCATGTCCACCTTTTCACATTTTCATTGTTGATGCTATTGTTCAGTTTAAAGAGAAGGAGTTTTCTTATAAATATTGATCGTTGTGGACCACTGGGACTGATCTGGATAAGCTGCACCACCGGAGGTGTGTTGCATGTGGTACATTTGAGGTTCATGCGTGTGGCGACAGGCTTCTGTGCCAAATTGAAAAGCCGCAAGAGGTGTACACACACGTGGTTTCAGGCTCCTTCCAGTGTGATCCAGCCACGAGCACATTATTACACTTGTGTGATGGTGGGGAACAAGATGTTCATCATAATAAACAGCACACCGAACACATCTGATTGCTATGTGTGCATGTGTGTGTGTGTGTGTCCCCGAGTCTCAGGGGCAGATCCAAAGATCTCTTCAGGGGGCTCCAGTTTAGCCGAAACTGGATAGCTGACACATGTATATGTACATGTGTATAATTTCCAGTAGTAAACTAGCGAAATTTTTAAGGGTTACGTGGAGTCCCGGGACCTATTCTGGATCCGTCTCTGAACTGTCCTTTCAACACGTGTTTTATTTCCTCGCCAGGAGAACGGATTGTCGTCGGAGGCTCTGCTATCCGCAGCCGCAGCGATGACGCCATCTCGACGTCCAGGAACTCTGCCACCTGTAGCTGCCGGCAACCCCACCACACCCAGGTAAGATAATCATACGCCTCACGACCCCCCCCCCCCTCGCATGGACACGTAATGTACGCAGTTATGCACGCACGCGCACGCGCTCTCTCCCCCCCCCCCCCCACACACACATACACACACATACACTCATGTACACACACAGACACACAGACAGACACACTCATGTACACACATACACACACACACACATACACACACACACGCACACTTGTACTTGTACTTGTTGCTCACTGCCAAAACTGGTCACGTGGGTCTCCCCGGGAGAGGGGAGAGAGACTCAAAAGGAATCTTGGAAA